>NC_048316.1:14061012-14156596 GCF_013100865.1 Trachemys scripta elegans
GGTGCCACCAGACTCTTTGTTGTTTTTGTAGATACAGACTAACACGGCTACCCCCTGATACTTTATAATCACAGAGAAAACCCAGTATGGGTTCTGAAGGACTAAAATCCACTAGAGCACTGTTACAGCTGGGGGAGTCCTCTGGTAAGCGTTTTACCATGTGTGTAGGTTCTTTTATTGTTTCAATATATTTCTCTGTAATGATTTTACCTTAGGAATAAATGTGCTTGCTTAGAAGGAGCTGTGTGGTGACTTTTATAACTGCAGGAAATACACTAGTCACAGCCTTTGAATAGAAAGCAAAATGCAGGCACTGGCTTGTTTAGGCAGTTGGACTTGCTCTGGATATCACTGTGTAAACTCATTGAACTGTGCAAAACTTAAAACCCCCACTCCGAAGGGAGTGAGATGTGGGTCTCTGTCCAAGGGACGTGACTGCTGGGAGCTGGAAACTGTTAAGTGGGTGCCCTCGAGGGATTCCTGAGGGGGAAGTACAGGCACAGTTGCTTTGAATCTGAGACACTTGCTCTTGGCAACAAAAAGAAAATACAATTTTGTTATTTTTCTGTTTAGAGAATGACTCACTCAAACTTCAGAGCAGCTATCTGGCAGTGTTGTACTTGTAAACCACAGTAATTTAACTTTCTAAATGGCAATCCATTCCCAAAGCATGCCCAAGCAGTGCATTACAGTGGCATTATCTTTCTGGCCAACATTTTAAAGTTTGTAAAATTTATCTACCTAGGTTCTGGTATACCTTTTTTTATTTATTGCATCCTCAAGGTTCAAATTCATCAATGGCCTAAAGGGGCCACTGTAGTTACAGAGTGCTTAAATCTGTAGTGTGCAGGCTAACGGGAAGTCTGACCACGGTGGTAGCAGAAAGCATAGACGACCAATTCCCCCTCCCCCCCATTTCTGCCAGGCTATAACTGTCTTCTTTTAAACTGGATTAGTCATAAATTGTGCAAACTACAGTAAGTACAATTTGTTGTTGCAGCAAATGATGGGCTTATCTTCAGCAATTCGGGGCGGGGGGGGATTATACCTGGCATCTTAGCTTAGATTCCTCATTTACTAGCATCAATGGCAGATTTGTCCTTCATGTCCGGGAATGCCTAATTTAATTCAGTGGTCTGATGGGTAGACTCCATCTCTGCTTTAAGAACAGGAGTACTTGTGGCACCTTAGAGACTAACAAATTTATTTGAGCATAAGCTTTCATGGGCTAAAACCCACTTCATCCTTGATGATTCGCTGGAGAGGTTTAGGGTATTGTAGTCGTAAGAACGCTTGATAGAGATCTTGTAGATGTTTGTCTATCAACATTCTTACAACTACAATACCTACCTGGTGAAGTGAAGAAACAGATTGACAGAGCCAGAAGAGTGCCCAGAAGTCACCTACTACAGGACAGGCCCAACAAAGAAAGTAACAGAACTCCACTAGCAGTCACCTTCAGCCCCCAACTAAAACCTCTCCAGCGCAGCATCGAGGATCTATAACCTATCCTGAAGGACGATCCATCACTCTCACAGATCTTGGGAGACAGGCCAGTCCTTGCTTACAGACAGCCCCCAAACCTAAAGCAAATACTTACCAGCAACCACACACCAAAAACACTAACCCAGGAACCTATCCTTGCAACAAAGCCCGTTGCCAACTCTGTCCACATATCTATTCAGGGGATACCATCATAGGACCTAATCACATCAGCCACACTATTAGAGGCTTGTTCACCTGCACATCTACCCATGTGATATATGCCATCATGTACCAACAATGCCCCTCTGCCATGTACATCGGCCAAACCGGACAGTCTCTATGCAAAAGAATAAATGGACACAAAGCAGACATCAAGAATTATAACATTCAAAAACCAGTTGGAGAACACTTCAATCTGCCTGGTCGCTCAATTACAGACCTAAAAGTCGCAATATTACAACAAAAAAACTTCAAAAACAGACTCCAACGAGAGACTGCTGAATTGGAATTAATTTGCAAACTTGACACCATTAAATTAGGCTTGAATAAAGACAGGGAGTGGATGGGTCATTACACAAAGTAAAACTATTTCCCCATGTTTATTTTTCCCCCCTACAGTTCCTCACACCGCCTTGTCAACTGCTGGAAATGGGCCATTTTGATTACCGCTACAAAAAGTTTTTTTTTTTTTTCTCTCCAGCTGGTAATAGCTCAACTTAACTGATCACTCTCATTACAGTGTGTATGGTAACACCCATTGCTTCATGTTCTCTCTCTCTCTCTCTGTGTGTGTGTGTGTGTGTGTGTGTGTGTGTATCTTCCTACTGTATTTTCCACTGCATGCATCCGATGAAGTGGGTTTTAGCCCATGAAACCTTATGCTCAAATAAATTTGTTAGTCTCTAAGATGCCACAAGTACTCCTGTTCTTTTTGCGGATACAGACTAACACGTCTGCTACTCTGAAACCCTTCTTTGCTTTGTGACTTCCAGTAGAACCCCATATTCTAGTTTGCAACATAGGATTTCAAATGATGTGTACCCCTGCAATTCTGAATGCATGCTATACGCTACCCTGATTTCACGTAGGAGGGTGAAATAGCCCTCAAGCTTAATTTAATAGGCTTGTTACGCATCATGGCTGCGTCAGGGATTTTACCTTTTCCCTTAACTGTGGACTCATCTACGGCTATCTCATGACTCAGATTGTTGATATTTCTGAAAACGTGGGAGGAGAGCAATGTAATGGGGAAACAAATCAATCCAAAGTTTGTTGGGAGGGGGCAGGTGGAGGAATTCTCCGATGCCCCTAGAGGTGAATTGTTGTGGGCAGTGATCTCTAAAGAGCTCACTGACTGCATAAGTGCACCAGCCAGCATGATTCCTCTAAAAAAGCTCCAAGTTCCAAAGAAGCTGTGTTCTTTCCCACACATGCCAAAGGTGGTATCTGTGGCTGCCTTTGGGTTGGAATTCTCTACTTGACCCCTGCTCGGTGTCCTTTGCAGACTGACCAGCATATTATCATTTTCCTAAAAGAGGTGCAGTTATCCATCCAGATCTCATGTGGCTGAGGCTTCTTAAATCCTTTCATTTCAATTGATCGTTAAAGCATCTTTGAGGAAGGCTTAAACTCCTATGCTCCAGGGGACCACACTGAGCACTTTAAAGGAACACAAAACAGAAGTGGCTTCCCCTCTTTAGCTGTTGGCTTACCTAATTATTTAAACAGGGGTGTGTGTGTGTGTGTGTGTGTGTGTGTGTGTGTGAGAGAGAGAGAGAGAGAGAGATTCACATAGGAAAACTGTAGTTTTATAATGGGGGAAAGAGAGAGAACAAACCTGCTGTCACCTGAATGTGGGATCCAGCGTGCCAGCAAGAGCCCAAAATGAGTGAGTACGTCCGATCTATTAATTCATATCTGAATACTGGGGACATCCCAGCAGAATTTTCAGAAGCCTTCTCAATCCATCGCTGACTTTGCACTCTTAGCAGCTGACCCCTCCCTGTGATCTGCTGCACACCATCTATCCATTTCCTCACTAGTCAGGGGCGGCACCAGCACAGCAAGCGGTGCCTGGGGCGGCAAGCTGCGGGGGGCGGCCTGCCGGTCGGTGTGAGGGCAGCAGTCAGGCGGCGTGCCTGTGGGAGGTCCGCCGGTCCCGCGGTTCTGGCAGCAATTCGGCAGTGGGTATGCCGAAGCCGCAGGACCGGCAGATCACCCGTAGAAACGTCGCCGAATCCGCGTGACCACAGACCGCCTGCAGGCATGCCGCTGAAGGCCACCTGACTGCCGTGCTTGGGGCGGCAAAAACATAGAGCCGCCCCTGTCACTAGTCATCCCCTAGTATGATGACCTGACGCCATTCTGTCCATTCTCTTAAGTTATTTCCATCACTACACTTGATGTGACCAAAGTACATAAGTTCCAACGTATTGCTTTCCAAGAGCAGAGTCCACTGCTCTCCAATAATATTTCTAACAAGTGTTTGTCATCTTTTCTATCTGGGAAATGTGCAGGAGTCTTTGCCAGCATCACATATCAAAGGTTTCAGGTTTTTTTTCTTGTCAGTGGCATTAGTTTCTCAGCATTCACATCCATAAGTTGCTGTGGAAAAAATTAAGCTTTTCACCTGATGAACTTTTGTTCATTTGAGATGCCACAGTTTTTCTATACATCTGTAAGGGAGGCCGGGGCAAAATGACTCATCCCTAGTCATCTTCTGATTTCTTTGGAGTATCCTCCTTGGTTGGATATATATGATCCCAGAAAATTAAATGAATCTACTGCCTCTACAGTGTGAACTTTAATTGTGATACCCCCTTGCATCCTATTGTTATTCATTTGTCAACATATGTGCATTTTGTTTTTGCCACATTCAGGAATACTCCATATTTCTCGCTAACTTTCTATAGATTCCAACTTTTGTTGTAGTGCATCAATAGTTACAGCAAAGAGTGTTGTATTATCAGCATATTTGAGGTTGATTAAGACGTGTCCACCAATTGAAATCCCAGCTCCTTCCACTTTATGAAAATCTTCCAGGGCTTGTCTCATAATAAATTCTGCACACACATTGAAAAGACTTGGACAGAATGCACCCTTGTCTCTCACCCTTGCCAGTGGAAAACCACTGCACTGCGGTCTGTTGTTGACAGTGGAGCCTTGCAATGAGTTCAAGCGAGATGCTTCCGAATCCCCACGTCTGCCAGTATCTTCCAGAGACTATCATGTTGGAGGGTATCAAACGCTTTGGAGTAGTCATTGAAACACACAATCAGTGGGTGATTATACTCCTTGCACTTTTCAGTGATACGAGACGATATTTACGATTTGATCCTGTGTGCTTTGTCCCTCTCTGGAACCAGTAGTTCTGCTTCTATCATTTTCTTCATGTGATCCTGAATTATGTAGAGCAGCACTTTACTTGTGTGCAATATCCGGGAGATGGTACAATTGGGTAGTAATTGTTTTTATATCCCCTTTCTTTGATAAGGGCAGAAGGATGACTTTCTCCCAGTTTCCTGGTCGATTTTCTATGCATCCACTTGGGGTTGCAAATTTTCCACAAGAACAATACTGGTGTCACCAATCACTTATAGCAATTCTGCTGGTACGCTACCCTGGTGCTTTCCTGGCCTTCGTTTTTGTAATAGCATGCATTGCTTACTCATGCCGGATTGACGGCTCTCCTTTCTATCGCCCTATTCAATAGTCTATCATCTATTGTAAGTGGATCTGATGAGGCATACAGATTGGCACAGTAATCTCTCCATCTCCATTTGATATTGTCACCTTCAGGAAGAACTTTGCCATCATGATCCTCTTTTATGCTTGGTCATGGGGTAAAAAATGAGGAGCACAAGAAAAACCTGGTTTACAGCTCTACGTGGGGGTAGGGAGAAATAACTTCTCCAGCATAAACAACCTTTCTGGTAACAGCAATTCTAGTTTGGTGATTTAGTGTTTCTAGTGTAAATCATTGACAGTCCTGGAAATGCGATAACGGCAGGTGTGTGTGAGGCAGAGGCAAAGCTGGATCTAAATGCAGGGACTCAACCCATCTCATGGAAGCATGATTAATTGTGAGGTGGGGGGCAGGGCAATTCCTCATTAAAGTGGAATTGGAGACACAGAACTCCCTTTACCTTTTTAAACAATAAACAAAGTGAGGGTGAGTCTCTTAAGGCCCAATTTAGGACTAAATTGGAGTTGAGCACTCACCACCACCATGGGATTGGAAGTGAAAGGAAAGAGTCAAGTGGCTAGGTAGAAACCAGCCTATAAGGTGCCAGGAGTACTTCTTGAGGCTGCAACCCCTTTGATGCTGGCTCTGCCCTTCCAGCAAGTCGTTGGAGCTGCTAGTCCAGCCAGGCTGGCCTGTAATTTGAAGCAGATGTTTCTTAAACAGATGGGGGCAGCACTAACTGCTGATGTCCCAAGCAGAGGAGAAGAGGTTTGTCATCTTACAAAGAGGAAGAGGAGGGAAATTCAATTAAAAAGTGGAATATTTAAAAAATAAAATAAAATCCTAGTTTAATTTACCCAGTTCCCAACTGCATTTTAACACTCAAAGGACTCTGGATAAAACTTTCAAAAGCACCTTTCCCAGACCTGAAGAAGAGTTCCTGTGTAAACTCGAAAGCTTGTCTCTTTCATCAACAGAAGTTGGTCCAATAAAAGATATGACCTCACCCACCTTGTCTCTCTAATATCCTGGGACCAAAACAGCTACAACACTGCAAAAAGCACCCAAGTAGTTTAGGAGCCTAAATTCCATTGACTTTCTGTGAGATTTAGGTGCTGAAATCACTTCCGAAAATGGGAGATGAGAAACTTAAGTACATAATGCTTTTGGAAACTTTACCTTCTGTCTGAGAAATAGTTTCTTACTCTTTATGGTGGCACAATAAGAGGGGAACAAGTCAAAGGAACCACTGTCCTGTGCATTATTATCCTGAGGTGGGAGAGAAGGAGGTAGCTAAGGCTTGCTCAGTGCGTACCCATGTCAGCCGTGTCTCAAGGCAGTGCTTTCAGCTCACTTTAAGGAACATTAAATTAATGTGTCTTAAAATAAGTTTGGGGAGGGAAGGTGAAATAGAACAAAGACCATTACAATTTTGATTTCTGCCACTTGTGGGTTCGCAGCTGGGGGCTGCCACCATCCCTTTCTTTACATTTAGACGAAGGGTAATCCCAAATTTATGGGATGGAGGTGCGAAACGTTTGGGTGTTATAATATGGAGTCATGGTATGGAAGAAGCTGGAAACTACTGT
This sequence comes from Trachemys scripta elegans, assembly GCF_013100865.1. Classification (NCBI taxonomy): domain Eukaryota; kingdom Metazoa; phylum Chordata; order Testudines; family Emydidae; genus Trachemys; species Trachemys scripta. The sequence continues at coordinate 14,067,772 of NC_048316.1, forward strand.
GCTGAGTATTCCTAATAGAGTAAAATAAAATTAATCACCCGCTCTTACGAAGGAGCTAAACAATGCCGGTAGAATGCTGCCATCTTGTCCATATAGGGCCTGAGCCAGAGCTCCCTGAAGTCAATGGGGATCTTTCTGATGCCTTCAGTGGGCTATGGATCAGGTCTATAACAGGGAGAACCACACAGGATAGCATTATGCAAATTTAGTAAGTGGTCAAATAAACATCTCAAAGATAATGTCTGACAAAATGTCCTTTCTTGTCTTTTGGTAATAGTTTAATTTTACATTTCATAAGGAACTGGTAAATTTATAGTAATGAAGGAGAGGAAGAAGTCTTAATAATGTAAACCTTTGGTACAGGATTCTCCTGTTAATTTGCCAAGAGCAGGAGAGAGCTCTATTTCTATGCATGCTGGTTAGCAAGGGTCTGCTGTAGTTCCGATAAACATCTACACACCGTACTACAGGACATGGCTATAACATGTTTCAAGGGACAGACGTTAAATTTCAACACGGGAATGTAAGCAGCCACCAACTGTTAAATTGGAAGTTACTGACGAACGAGGGCTAGTTTAAATGGCAAAGAAATACCAGATAGCGACAACTTTCTGGCTCCATCCATTGGGTGTGAAAGGTTAGAGATACCAGGAACTGGGATTTAATTTGCCATATGTGCTTTTTGGTGCGTCTTTATTAAAGACAGGAGTGGGAAGAGGAAAAGATCAGGGAAGTTTTAAACAAATCTACAAGATAAGGTGAATGACTTTCAGTAGCATCCAGATGCATCAATGTTCATCACAGAAAGCTTGGGCTCCATAAAATGTAGCAAAGAACTGTTGTGTTTAGCTGCAGCAGTAGCAAATGAATAAAATAAGCTGTATGATACATCAGGCTTTTTTTAACTTACAGAATTCAGTAAATTCACAAATTGAAATTCAGGAACTCTGCACGACCGAGCAATACACATACAGACACAGCACTTAAAGAGTTAACCCCTTTTGAAATATTATATACCTTATCTAGAGCAACTGAAAAGAAACATATCAGTGGCAAAGTTATTGCATGCACTGTAATAGACTAGTAGAAGAGCTGTACCTAACAGGCAGTTACAGGGAGAAAACTTTACTTTGTATCCTCTCTGTTTGTTCATTCCAGCATCTGGTCTGACTCTCTTTTTACTGCAGCCATATATTTAACTGACAGCTTCAAGGCCTTCCCAACAGTTAAGACCTAAACAGTCTTCTTTGTTAGTGGACTTTACCTCCTTAATTTGCATTCTCTTTGTTCCTGGCCCCTGACATGTGTTGTGTTTTAGCTTATTTACATATACATACATTATTTTTGTGATACTGGGCCAGTCACCTAAAAGATGCAATTTGAATTGGGCTATGTTATTCCTTGAGTTGTGGCATCATCCATAAAATCTGATTTTTTTTATTTATTTTACATTTGAAAACCCTTGCCCAAATATTTGATTGTATGGTTACAGCAGAGACCCCCCAGAATTTTCTTGTGAACTTCACCTTCAAGAGCTTGGATTGAAAAGTCGGCAGATATGATCCTCTGCATGGTTGCTATGGGAATTGATTTGAAAATCCATTTTGAGTAGATTTAAAGAGAACAACGGAACTTGGTTAAAGATGGGTAGAGCTGAGAATTGTTTTATAACGACACATTTTCTTGAAGTTGGGATTTTTGGGTTTGCTCTCTTCTTACTCAAATGGCTTTGCTAAAACTGACCTTTGTATCAGTAGAACAACCCTTGATAAGCACAAGCCTGGCTTGGCCTGGCTTTATTTTTCAATGAAAAGATTTTACCGAATTTTTACATACGTTTTCATTTCACAAGTAGGAAGTTGCCTCATTAAGAACCATGCAGCCTCTAGGCCCATATCCTGTGTGTAATAGATACCAAAAGAGAATGTGGTATGTACATCATATATAGCTCTGCCATTGTTGCCATAACTGCAGAATTCATTCTCCACTTGCAACACGATCCATGTTTAGTAACTAAACTGTTTAGCAAGAGTGAAGAGTTTAGCAACAGAGAAGTCTGAACCTAAAGCAGTGCACGCATGTTGGAAGGGAGCCTACAGTGTATATGGCTCAGACTGAGAGGAGAGGTCAGTCCCAGGAAAGGAAATCCTGGACCTGGGGTAACAAATTTTCTACTTAGTATAAATACTTTCAAATTTTGTTTACTTGCTCTCGTTACTGACATTTTCATTGGAGAGAACTTGGATTCAGCACTTACGGAATTCCCATCTACTGCAGTATTCATTATTTTATCTTTGTTCCATAAAGAAATACAAAATAATCAAACTGTTTTTCATTTGGACACTAGTGATGACTTTCCTACAAACTTAATTGGCCAATGCACTTGGCAGAAGCAACGGTCTTCTATTTAGACTGGTTCAGTGATTTCTCTTTCTCTGCTAGATACTATCTAGATTGACTTGGGATCAATCCTCCAACTCGGAGTGGTTAGAGAAATCTGTCCTTCGTCCGGACTAGATGTTAATTGTTACAAAGCATCAGAATGTAGGATCGCCATGAAAATCTGAAGTCCGATTCTCTGTGGTATTATGCCCTCTGTCAACAGTCCACTGCTCTTTCCCACCTGGCCAGTGTGGGTCTGTTCCCTCAAGTAACTGGATCATAGCTCAGTGGTTTGAGCATTGGCCTGCTAAACCCAGGATTGTGAGTTCCATCCTTGAGGGGGCCATTTAGGGATCTGGGGCAAAACTCTGTCTGGGGATTGGTCCTGCTTTGAGATGACCTCCTGAGATTCCTGACATTCTATGATTCTATCTACCACTGTTCTGCAGTTTAAAGGACACAAGAACTAGCCTTTCTCTTAATCTAACCAAGAAAACACAATACTAAATATAGCTGAATTGTAAGTCAGTGATAAAACGTATCGGGCAAATGATAAAAATAAGCATTCTACAGTGCTAAATACCCAAGTACCATATATTCATGACGTCCCATCCAACATAAATAACCATGGAAAAATAGAGGAGCGGGAAGAATAGAAAATGAATCCATATTTGTGCAGTTGTGATGCTTTTCTTGGCAGCAAATTAAAGGTGGAACATTCCAAACAAAATCTGTTGCAAAGTTTATCTAGTCCCCACTGTAGAATGCTAGGAACTCTGCTACAGAGGTCCAAGATACCTTTATATAGATTCCACTACTGGCTGCAATTCTTACCTTTCAGATTTTAGGACGTCACCAGGACCTAGCTCACTTTTTTTTTTTTTTTTTTTTTTTTTTAACCAAAGCGTATCCAGTTATCTTTCATAATTTGTATAGCTTGTACCAAGATTAATATAAGATGCTCTCCTGATTTCTACAGTGCTTAAATACTTGATGTAGTAGATTTCCTGCATGCCGTAAAATTGTAATCAAAAGTTCATATTCCTTCCAAGAGCTTTCCATGATATGCTCGACAGTGTAATGGGATTCAGTATCTCGCAGGGCTCTGCAACGTAAAGCCGAGGAGCAGAATGCAGAACAAAACTCTGCAAATGATCATAAATGGCAGAGAGTTGCACAGGTGGAGTTCCTGGTTTAAAAAAAAAAACCCTGGCCTCAAAGAGCTTCAGACAGCTGCGTTGGGAACCCATTTTTCAAGGATGACAGAATGTGGAATTAAATATAGAATTGCCCGTGTGCAGCTTTCCACCAGACCTTAGTCCCTATTAAATGCTACTAGTAACCATATGCAGAGGCTCCGACCCCAGAGTGATGTGTGGGGCTGACCCCACAAGAGAGACTGCAGCTAGTTTTTAATATGACCCAAAGCCTTGTTTGAGTCCAAGTGCTGTTCAGATTTCTCTGTGTTGACCTTAAAGCCACATTACTGCTTGGTATAATCTGCTACGTTACTGGGACTCTCAGCACTGTTGCAATAGCACGTGGCATCAGGGAAGGTGACTGCAGGTGTCAATGGATGAATTATCTGGCAGCCAATACCCAGCAAACAGTTCATCTCCATAACAATTTGTGAAAATCAGACACACTAGAAACTGAGTATCTGAGGCACATTTGGAAGAGATTACAACTGGCATTTAAGAGAAATCTCATGTTCCAACATGATTGGTTTGGGGGAGGTGGAGAGGAATTCTGAAGCAATTGCTCAGCATTCTAATGTTATGATGCTTCAGCTAACCTGTACGGTCAGTTTCCTCCAGGTTAGTGCTTAATTTGTGCCAGGGCTTGCCAGGGCTGATCCCTGGCACCTCTAGGCTTGGCAGTTCATAGCCCTGGCACCTCTGGGCTGCATCAGTTATGAACGTAAAAAATTTGCTTGAGCCTTGGCTCATCTTTCATTACAAATTAAGCACTGCTCCAGATTCTTAATAAGCAACAAAGTCGTCATGATACAGGTGAAAAATTTGATAGTGTAATTAGCATTGCACAATGATACTCCGTATGCCTGGACTAAGGTAAAAATTAACACTAACCACAGCATTTCAGCTCGGGAAGTATGTACGTAAAGCATGAAAACCACACCAAAATACAGCAATAATGTCAGTGAAACTCTGCTAAGTGTTACTGCACGCAAGTCCTTCCTTTATATCAGCAAAGACTTCATAGTAAAATTCTGAAGTGAGGTTTCATAATACTAAGACTTCATTATTTTTACAGGCTGCACTACTATGTTTACTAGTGTTAAAACGAAACCAAATCAACAAAGTATGTTTTGTAATGCAATATCCTTTGTTGTTTACATACTAATTGGCAAAATTCAGTAATTCATAATGGATCTCCTAGATTGTTTTACAAGTATCAGGGGGTAGCCGTGTTAGTCTGTATCTACAAAAACAACAAAGAGTCTGGTGGCACCTTAAAGACTAACAGATTTATTTGGGCATAAGCTTTCCTGAGTAAAAACCTCACTTCTTCGGATGCATAGAGTGAAAGTTACAGATGCAGGCATTATATACTGACACATGGAGAGCAGGGAGTTACTTCACAAGTGGAGAATCAGTGTTGACAAGGCCAATTCAATCAGGGTGGATGTAGTCCACTCCCAATAATAGATGAGGAGGTGTCAATTCCAGGAGAGGAAAAGCTGCTTCTGTAGTGAGCCAGCCACTCCCAATCCCTATTCAAGCCCAGATTAATGGTGTTGAATTTGCAAATGAATTTTAGTTCTGCTGTTTCTCTTTGAAGTCTGTTCCTGAAGTTTTTTTGTTCAATGACAGTGACTTTTAAATCTGTGATAGAATGACCAGGGAGATTGAAGTGTTCACTTACTGGCTTGTGTATGTTACCATTCCTGATGTCCGATTTGTGTCCATTTATTCTTTTGCGGAGGGACTGTCCGGTTTGGCCAATGTACATGGCAGAGGGGCATTGCTGGCACATGATGGCATATATGACATTAGTGGATGTGCAGGTGAATGAGCCCCTGATGGTGTGGCTGATGTGGTTGGGTCCTCTGATGCTGTTGCCAGAGTAGATATGGGGACAGAGTAGGCAACGAGGTTTGCTACAGGGATAGGTTCCTGGGTTGGTGTTTCTGTGGTGTGGTGTGTAGTTGCTGGTGAGTATTTGCTTCAGGTTGGGGGGTTGTCTGTAAGCAAGGACTGGCCTGCCTCCCAAGGTCTGTGAGAGTGAGGGATCATTTTCCAGGATAGGTTGTAGGTCATGGATAATGCGCTGGAGAGGTTTTAGCTGGGGGCTGTATGTGATGGCCAGTGGTGTTCTGTTATTGTCCTTGTTGGGCCTGTCCTGTAGTAGGTGATTTCTGGGTAGCTCTGATGCGGGTTCCTTAGTGCAACAGAAAAGTGTCCCTGTTAAAGGTAGGATTATAACCTAGGAATTCTGGTTCCCTTGTGTGGTGTTTAAACCACATAGCAAGGGAAGAGAGAAATTCTCCAGTTGAAACTATAGGGTGAATTGCATTTAGACAGACTGTAACCACTCAAGTTGGAATTTGGCCAGAAGGACGCTTCAATACCTCCTGTTTTTGAAGAACTTGGGGGGGACAGAGGGCAACTTTGGCAAATGGCCAGGATCTCCCTTTCACACCTCACACCAGAAAAGCAGCATGGAACAGAAAGCCTGGGAATACTCTCTTCCCATGCATAACCAGAATGGCCAGTAATTTGGCCATTATATTAGCCCTTGACTTACTCTGCATGGTCATAAAAATGTGCTTTAATTCCAATATTAAGGTTGATAGAACAAAATGATGCCAAGTGACCTTCTTGTTCACCGTAATTGTAGCTCATTATATAAGTCACATGTACTAATTGCTATTCTTTTTCATTTTCCAGATTTCTCTCTAAACTCAAGCATTTGGGTGGATTCATAAAAGTGCGAAGCTTGGATTTTACACACAGGTGTTTTTTTTTGGAAGTGGCATGCTATAAGCTGACTCTGCTTATTATCTAGTGATCTAGCACTGGGTATGATGGCTCAGTCCAGGTCAAATGGATCTTACTATGCCCTGACTGCTATAGGGTTAGGAATGCTTGTCCTTGGGATCATAATGGCAGTCTGGAACCTGGTCCCAGGATTTGGCAATACTGATAAGCCTCATTCACCTGTTGGAAATAGTAGCAATCCAGAGCATGAGGGTGGAGGAATATTGAAGAGTAAGACCTTTTCGGTGGCTTATGTATTGGTTGGGGCTGGAGTGTTGCTGCTGTTGCTCTCCATTTGTCTGAATGTCCGGGACAGAAAGAAGAAAAGACAAAATGAGGATGTTGCTAGGATCCAGCAAGGAACATCTGCTGAACCTCGACATCAGGAGGACAGGTAAGTCTTTCAGTAAAAGGGTGCTGGGTCTGGTGTACAGGTAAAATTAAAAGGTGTTCTTTTAAAAAAAAAAAAAAATCAATCCCATTTAGAAATTTAGTGTTAAGATCAGTCGTACCACATGTTCAATTACAGGCGTCAAGGAATATAAACTCTGGCAAGTCAAGTGTAAAAGTATAATTAGGGAGGCCAAAAAATATTTTGACGAGCAACCAGCAAAAGACACAAAAACAGAAAAAATTTAAGTACCTCAGAAGCAGGAAGCCTGACAAAGAATCGGTGGGGTCACTGGATGATTGAGGTGCTAAAGGAGCACACAAGCAAGAGAAAGCAGTTGTGGAGAAGCTAAATAAATTATTTGCCTCTGTCTTCACTGCAGAGGATGTGAGGGAGATTCCCACATCTGAGCCATTCTTTTTAGGTGACACATCTGAGGAACTGTCCCAGATTGAGATGTCAATAGAGGAGGTGTTGAAAAAAAAATTGATAAATTAAACAGTAACAAGTCACCAGGACCAGATGAGTTCTGAAGGAACTCAAATGTGTAATTGCAGAACTGCTAACTGTGGTATGTAACCTATCACTTAAATCTGGTTCTGTTCCAGATGACTAAAGGATAGCTAATGTAATGCCAATTTTTAAAATTTTTAAATTTGTGATCCTGGCAATTACAGGCCAGTAAACCTACTTTCAGTACCAGGCAAATTTGGTTGAAACTCTAATAAAGAACAGAGTTATCAGACACCGATAAACACAACGTATTGGGAAAGAGTCAACACGGCTTTTGTAAAGGGCATTCATGCCTCCCCAATCTATTAGAATTCTTTGAGCGTGTCCATAATCATGTAGACAAGGGTGATCCAGTGGATATAATGTACTTGGACTTTCAGAAAGCCTTTGACAACATCCCTGACCAAAGACTCTTAAGCATAGTCAGAAGTCATGGGATAAGAAGGAAGATCCTTCCATGGATCAGTAACTGCTTAATAGTTTAAAAAAAAACAGGGTAGGAACAAATTGTCAGTTTTCACAGTGGAGAGGTAAATAGCGGGGTCTCCCAAGGATCTGTGCTGGGACCAGTTCTGTTCCATTTATTTATAAGTGATCTTGAAAAAAGGGTAAACCATGATGAGGTGGCAAAGTTTGTAGATGATACAAAATTACTTAGGATAGTTAAGTCCAAAACAGACTATGAAGAGTTACAAAGGAATTGCTCAAAACTGGGTGACTCAGCAACAAAATGACAGATGAAATTCAATGTTGATAGATGCAAAGTAATGCACTTTGGAAAAGATAATCCCATCTATACATATAAAATGATGGGGTCTAAATTTGCTGTTACCACTCAAGAAAGAGATCTTGGTGTCATCAAGGATAGTTCTCTAAAAACATTTGCTCAATGAGCAGTGGCAATCAAAAAAGCTAACAGAATGTTAGGAATCATTAGGGAAGTAAAAATATCATAATATCATTATATAAAACCATGGTATGCCCACACATTATATGCTGCATGAAGTTCTGGTCCCCCCATCTCAAAAAAGATATATCAAAATTGGAAAAAGTACAGAAAAGAACAACAAATGTGATTATGGTATGAAACAGCTTCCATATGAGGAAGGATTAAAAAAACTGATACTGTTCAGTTTGGAAAAGAGACGACTGAGGGGGGATATGATGGAGATCTATAAAATTGTGACTGGTATGGAGAAAGTGAATAAGGAAGTGTTATTTACCCCTTCACATAACACATGAACCAGGGGTCACCCAATGAAATTAATAGGCAGTTGGTTTAAAACCAACATAAGGAAGTACTTTTTCACACAACACACAGTCAACCTATCAAACTAGTTGCCAAGGAATGCTGTAAAGGCCAAAACTATAACTGGGTTTGAAAAAGTATTAGGTAAGTTCATGGAGGATAGGTCAATCAATGGCTATTAATTAAGATGGTCAGGGACACCACTCCATGCTCTGGGTGTTCCTAAACTTTTGACTGATAGAAGCTGGGACTGGATGACAGGGCATGGATCACTTGATAAATTGCCATGTTCTGTTCACTGCCGCTGAAGCATCTGGCACCGGCCACTGCTGGAAGACCGGAATCTCGGCTAGATGGACCATAGGTGTCACCCACTATGACCATTCTCATGTTCTTAAGTCTGAAGCTTCAAAAATGTGATACAAGGTTTAGAAAACCTGGTGTATGAGGAAAGGTTTAAAAACAAACAAACTGGGCATGTCTTGAGAAAAGAAGACTGAGGTAGGACTTGATAACAGCCCTTAACATATTTGAAGACTGTTAGTGAGAGGACAATGATCAATTGTTCTCCATGTCCACTGAAGGTAGGACAAGAAGTAATGAGCTTTATCTGCAGCAAGGGAGATTTAGGTTAGATATTAGGAAAAACTTAAGGATAGTTAAACACTGGAACAGGCTTCCAAGGGAGGTTGTGGAATCCCCATCATTGGAGGTTTTCTGAACAGATTAGACAGATTCTTGTCAGGCATGGACTAAGTATACTTGGTCCTGCCTCAGCACAAGTGGCTGGAGTAGATGACCTCTTGAGATCCCTTCAAATCCTACATTTCTATGATTCTGTGCTTCTGTGCATGAGTTGATTGCCTTAGAGGTCAGGAAGGAGTTTATCCCTCTATAAATATCATAGTATAATGTGCTAAGTGAATGATAAATGTTCATCTTCCTCAGAAGTATAAGCAGTTGACCACCACTGGAAACAAAGTACTTCACTGGATGGACCCATGTTTAGAACAAATAGGATACATCCTATATACAAAGCTTTAGGAGATTGTTTGCTTCTCTAGTGTAAAAATGCTATGGGTGTGCATCTTAAAACCAAGACCCCACTGGTATAATTGTAGAGGAGACAAAATCCCTTTTTGTGAGCCAGGCAGGGCTTCTAGACGGCAGAGAAGTGAAAAGGAGTGTGCTATTGCTACAGGGTAATGTGGTATCTCTCTTTCTGCTGTGGTTTGTTAAGTCCAGTAATTCTGTAAAGTTACAAAACAGCCTTTCAACAGCATTTATGAAAGTATGTACAAGAGCCGCAGAGAAATGAAACAAACTTTTACATCCATTGAAGGTAGGGAAACTCCAATAAATACTGAGCAAAGAATGTCTCTGTTACAAGAACATCTTAAATAAACAGTTTACTAACACTGACTCAACATCACAGGGAATTCAGTGACCTAGCCTGGCAGTGCGTAAACTGCGATGGTGTTTGATTCTGACTGTATCCTGTCCCCAAAACATTGCTCTTTCCCTCTGAAAAAGGACTGCTAGAAGCTGGGAGTGGACAACAGGGCATCACTAGATAAATTTCACTCCCTCTGAAGGAGGGAAGAGGTTTTTCATATGAAATATGTAACAAGAGAGTATGGGGTGGCAACTCTCCAGCTTCATTTAATTAGAAAGTACCATGATGGGAGTTATAGAAAACCCTAAGGTAGTTATAGAATGACAGAATCTGCAGAGAAAGCTCTTGTGCTGTAACCAGTTATGTGAAGGGAAACGTACTAATGCTAATAAAATGCAGACTGTGTACTTACACAGACTACATGTAGATACCCTTGTTATAGATTGGCACAGTATCTAACATAATGCCTCTCCCTTACCTCTTCCTCCCCTCTCCCCCCCCCCCCCAAAAAAAAAAGAAAAAGAAAAAATAACCAGGTTTACATGATTATACCTTCATTTAATGCCTTTCTAATTAAGGTATGTCCCTCTAAATTAATTCCAATTGAGTGGTACAGCTGGTAAGGAGAGATGTTAGGGTAATTCTTCACCTGTCTCTTGGAAGAGAATCACTATTCTGATATCCCTCTTTGTGGGGAATGGAATGGAGAAACAAGGAATAATTAATGCAAGATGCCTGAACTGTAACTCGTTAGTCATAGGGCAGAGAAAAGGCACCTTAACATCAAAATAATGGTGCTATAGTCAGTTTCACAAAGGAAAGAAAAACTGGCATTTCCAGTCTGGTACTTAAACAATGTAAAGATGCAACTGTAACTCCTCCTTTCTGTTCCTTCCTTGATTTTTATTTTATTTTTTTTTTAGCTTGGGTGGGATGGTGTAACATTTAACAGTTGACTGAATGTTAGTTGCAGAAGAATTTTAAATTCGAACACTTGGCAGTTGCACATAGCATTTCTCATCTGAGGATTGTGAAAGGCTTTACAAATGTGATTTTTAGATGGGTAAAGTGAATTGTCAATTGCAGTGAGTCCTGGCTGTTAGTATTCCCCCGTTCCCACCACACAGTCACAGACTTGCAAGCAGATTGGAACTTTTGTATCTGGAAAATAACTAAAGATGGGGGAAGGGGGAGAAATGCATACTCATGTTCTTAGCCTGCTTATTTCAATGACACACTAGACTAGACTACATAAAGCAATGCGTAAAGTGTCTTTGCTGTCTTTTTCAGTGTACACAAAGCCATGTGATAGATCAAAAGTAATCAGTTTACACCTACAGATTTCTCCAGAAAATTTAGCAGAGAGCGAGAGAGGGTTAACTAGATGTCCTAAACAGATCTTTTCCACTTCTAACTTCTGAGTCCAATCATTGTTATAAGAACCCAACATATGATCACCTGAAAGACTTATTACTGTGTGACATCACCAAAATCCTAATTTTTACATTGATATGGATACTTTGAACTCAGTTGTACACCCTAAAACATTACTGTGGCCCAGTGATAAGAGCAGGGAACCATGAACCAGAACTACTGGAGGCATTCCCATCCTGGAAATGAATTTCACATATGGGGCAAGTCACAATTTCCGTGCCTCAGTTTCCCAACTGTAAAATACAGATGATAATCCTTGCTCACAGGGATGTTGGAGATTTAACTAATGTGTGTAAGGCACTTTGTGATCCTTGGATGAAATGTGCTGTAGAAATTTATATTGTATCATCATGTATTTCTGGTCCCAACATTTGAATGACCAGAAATGCAGCTGAAATGGCTTAGCATATTGATAGTATTAAAATTGTCTCCTACAGTCAAGAAGAGGATGATGAGACACCATCACGATACTACGTTCCCAGTTATGAGGAGGTTATGAACGAGGGCTATCCTGAGACGAGAGAATTGGACAGAAACACCAGGATCAGCATGTCTCTGCCCTCTTACGAATCTCTAACTGGGATTGATGAAAATACACCAACTTCAACCACCGCAGATGTCGATTCGAACATACAGCGTGAGCCAAGCAGACACAGCTCTCGCTTGAACAAACGACTGAAACCCCTGAAAGTTCGGAGAATTAAGTCTGATAAGCTGCACCTAAAGGAATTCCGAATAAACCTTCCAGACAGAAACAGTTCAGGTCAAATAACAATAGAACCATTGACCCCTCCTCCCCAGTATGATGAGGTCCCAGATAAAGCACCAGATAGCAAGGAAGCGACCTAAAATCTGTGGACTTTCTAGGGGAAAACACTACTAGATACTTGATCTATGGGTACAAATGCAGTCAAATTCCTACAAGCTTCAAAAAGATCAAGGAAATGCTGGACTATATACCTCTTTTTCAGAAGGACAGAATGATTCCAAGACATGGCTTTTCATGAAATACCACTAAAAATTAAACACTAGTGCATCTGATACTCTGAAATAAATGATCTTCACAAGTATCAAATCTATACTTTTGTTTTAAATTAAATAGTACATTGTATGCCTCTCTTGTAGTTCTTTTTTCTACACTATATTTTTTTAAGCCACTAAATTGTTGTCTTTTTTACCAATAATTTTAAAAGTAGAAAAGGAAAGGTAATTTTTTTTTTTAGTTTCTCTTCTTCCACGTAAGAAAAACCAAACAGTGTGGCTTTCGCCACTTCCATTAAAATGGAGTTGAGATAACTAAAGAAAGTAAGTCTGCATTTTGTAACACTTCAGTCATGCTGTGAAACCTCTTGAATGAAATGACAATTTTGAACCATCAGATTTGTTTAATCCTTTCAGCAGTACTCATGATGCCAGTGAGAAGCTTTCTAAGCACTGACAACCATAGAGGAGAAGATGGTTTTTGGTGTTCCAGTGTGAAGGGAGTGTGTGTTTAAGGTTAACTTGTAAATTCATTCAGTTGGCATCTACTCCATTGTGCCACTTTAAAAATGTTTAATGTTCTAAGTTAGCATTGAATATGCTGAGCAATTGGAGACTTTTTCTAAATAAATGTTTTGTGTGTATGTGTGTGTTGTAAATGGGAACAACGCAAATACTCTAATCAGGGGCTGCAAGAAATGTAGGGCAAAATGTTTTCTTTCCATTCTAGCTTGGGAAATGGCAGTTTCAGCATCTTTGAAGCACACGATTTCTCTTCTGGATTTTTAGTAAGGCCACAAAGATTACAAAAGCATGCTCACTCAAGCTGTGATGCCATATGAGGTATACCTGTATGGGTCAGAAGACAAACTTTTCTGAACTCACAGAGTAGAAGTCCTCAACGTGCAAATCACAAGCTTGATCCCTATGTCTCTGGCATGCTTAAGTGCACTTGCTCTGACATTTGGCAAGCCAAAAATCAGCCAGTTCCTCTGGTGCCTCTTCCTGGTAATGGTCTCCACTGTTTGGTGATGCAGCTGAGAAGAAACCATTTGCATTGATGAATGTGGTGACGTGATATAAGACAGAGAATATGACATTAAGAAGGCAGAATGCAATCAAAGAATGTGGCTGGCCTGTATAAGACAATGCTATGCCCTAGTATGTATGATGCAAATACAACATGATCAATATTAAGTTTAATTATGTAACACTTGCAAGGTTAACAAATGTCTCCTGTCACAGGACAATTTGATGCTGGCTGCAAACTCCTTCAGGCACTCTTTGCTACACTAGACTCTATCTAATAGTAAAAATCTAGAAAAGAGGCTTTTCTGCCAGCTTGGTGTTTGGAAAACATGTGAAGGACACTTCAGAGATCACGCTACATATAGATGTGTTACTGAAGCATATGCTCTGTACCCAGAAGCTGGCCCCAGCAAGAGTGGAATGAGCCTTGCTCCTTGTCAGACATCAGTCTTTTTATAATATTTCACTGATTTGCAATGCCTACTATTCAGTGACCTCTATTCTGGAGTTGAATGGAGGAGGGAGTTGTCTCATTTTTGTTTCTGGTAGGGAAGACCCACTTGAACAAGATTTTAAAATATCCTATAGGGAAAAGCTGTCCCAGTACCCTATGTTCCTGTTTGCAAGCACATTCTGATTTGTTTATCACAGCATCTGTCCATATGCAGCTCTAAGAAGGCACAACTTTTGGAATCCTTGTCTGTGATTCAATCTTTCTAGTTTTCCACATTCACATGGAGAATAATAGAATGGGTGCTATTTTATTTATGCTAAGGGCCAAATCTTGCTGTATTGTACCTGAGCAAGCCCCCTGAAGTCCAGATTTTGGCCCTTAGTTTAAACCCTCTGCTGCTAGTTTCCAAAGGAGTAGTAATGTAAGAAATTGTTGCTACAATGAAGTGATTGAGAGAAACTTGTTGAACCTGACCCTTTTCCTTAAGGGGGTACCTTCCTTTCCAACCCAGGTCTCTAAAACGATAATTACCCCTTGCCCATTCTAGCTTGATTTTTGGCAATTTCTAATCGAGGGTGGAGCACTATATCTTACTAAACTAAAATTGAGGAAGAGGAGGGACGTGTGCAGTAATGATTAAAGCTAAAGTCTAAAGAAGGAGCAGCCCGGGTTCAAATTCCAGCTCAGTCAGTTAGTTGCTTGCTCTGTTGCTCTTTCGTGAAAAGGAAGATGATCTCTGGGAAAAATGAGAGAGTTTGAACTGCCCTTTTGCAGGGTCTATAAACTACCCCCCAAAAACGCAGACACTGTTTGAGGATAATCTGTTTCTTTGGCTGTAAAGCTACTTTGTGCCAAGTTTCAAGGCAGAGTCTCTTGACTACAAAGTAATCCTTCAGCATAGTCTTGTCATTTTCTTCCTAAACTGGCGTTTTGGGTCTGACACTGTCTTAGTTTGTACCCTGATATAATTTTTTTTTAATCCGCATCATAAGCAAGTCTCGCCCGCCGCCCTATTGTGGTGACTATCATAATTCCCTTTCTCTATATCAAAAGATTACCTAGGCACAGAGGGCTGAAACCTGCTCCCTGCAAGACTCAGTGGGAGTTCTTCCACTGGGAGCAGCATTGAGTCATTAAAGAAACCACCTCAGGGCTGTTGCTGAAGGAAACACCAGCTATGGGTTGGTGCTAGCAAATGGACAGAGTTGACTCAGATGTAAGATATACTAAATCTACATCATATATGGCACACCCATTTAATTTGGATACTTGCCAGGGAGAGCAGCTCCAAGGTAGTGCGTTTCAATTATTTTGAACAATGGATGGTAGTTATCTGTCTGCCTATTTCCAGCAACTATCACGTATGACTTGGGTGTTTGCTAGCAAAAAAAATCTCTGTTCACTTCCCAAATCTATTATGTCAGATTAGTCAGTTGTGCCTTAAGAAAGCATCTAAAATGTGTTAACGGATTAAAAGACAGAAATTAATGAAATACAGCAAATGAATATCAATCAGCAGTCAAATCTTTGTCCTAATTAGCATAGGTTACTGTCATTTATATGCTATGTTTCTGTTTTGGGTAGGTGTGCTAATTAAGATGATTATACTAAATCATTCTGCATAGTATTGGAGTAGTGGGACTCTACTACTCTAGCTTCACTTGGGAAATAACCTGGGGACCCCAGGCCGCAATAGCCAAGAAAAAAGGTAACAAAATCAAGCTTGGGTGAACATTCTTGTTCCACAACAGCCACTTGGATATGGTTCAGTATAGTGTATGAACTAGTGAGTGGGTCACATTTTCTATGGGAGAATGAGACAAGAAGTCAAAATGAATTATGACTAAATCTCAAAAGGAAGTAGAACACCGCCCAAGAAACAAGATCTTAAGCTATGCTGTGCATATACAGGAAAAAAGGTATACATCATACAATTTTTCTGACTTTATATAAGCCCCACATATAAGCACGTCAAGAATTCTGAGTCCGATTCAGACCTGCTTTAAGGAAGTGCTCAGCCACGGAAGCCAATGGAGTTGCTCCTGTTTATACCTGGGATCGTAATATACCAAATGGGTACAATACAAGATACTGAAAGACTGCATGTGTAGTAAAACAAGAGTTCTGTTCCTCTTAATATCTGTACAAAGTGGTTGCAGAATTTTTCTTTGGTATTACATAAGTTACAAAGTTCGTTAACCAAACACAGAATTATGCTTCGTACCTGATCTTTATAGGTGAATACATCTGTGGTGGCTATAACCTCACCAGCATACTGCACGCTTGAGTATTGCACCATTATGTCAGCTGGCTAGCTGCAACACCCATCACAAGTCCTGAAAGATGTGAGAAGTGGATATCGGTTTCTAGGTAATACAGTAAAACTCTTTTAATCCACAGTTTCTTCTTTGTCCAAATCTGTTCCCTGTTCCCTTCATTATCTGCAGGCCTCTGTGCTTTTTTAATCTCTATGCCATTTTTATCTCCTAAAACATTCTGGATGATGATGTTTGTAGCACAAAGGGAATATGTTTTCATAATTCAATTTTCAAACTCCATGTAAGGCATGTTTCTAGCAAGAACTTATCTTAAATGCTATTGCTATTAGCTTCTTGGCTAGCACAGACACAGCATTAAAGCAAGCAGATCTGAGCTGAGCTGCAGTCTTCTGGTTTTTTTTTCTAGCAGGAGTAAAATTACTGGACTTCATTGTAATCATTTTTTTTTAATGTTCCAATCAAGAAATAGTATGGCTGTAAAAGGGAAAGAATGAGCTAGAGAGTTGAATCAACTTAGAACCAAAAATTTGGTTTTGTTTAAGAAGAGTTCTTTTTCTACTGGTCCTTAAGAAAATTCAGTGGAAATAGCTTATATAAAGGAATACGTAATACCATCTGACAGTATAATTTGGAAAAGTGAAACCAACTTTTCCTCCTTTGAACTGAGAAATTCAAAAAATAAAAATAGTGGAAATGTAAAATATATTTTTAAAGGTATTAGTAAACCAAGTAAGAAATTCCATGGTGTTTTTAATGAAACTGATGTGCCTCCAAAAGAAATAAAAAATTTACTGGCACTGTCTGCTCAGACTTGTTCTACAGAACAAGTTATCCTGCTTTCTAATTGTGTTGCCAGAAGAGTTGCTCTCAGTTAAGAAATTGTGGTTTACAAAACTGACATGAGAAAAATGTCTGTCACAATGACAAGAGAATTTAGGAACAATTTTTTTTTCTTTTAAACCAGTTACTTTACATTATAGAATCTAGGTTAAAAAAATTCTTAGAAAATGTGGATTAAACAGTGTCATGTATGATCACAATGTACAAACTCAAAATTACTTTGAACTTGTACTTCTCTGGATTGTGAAAGTATTGTTTTTAATAGGTAAGGCAGAGTTACTGGGATTTTTTTTCTGTATCCAATTTTGAACCAGATTCTGCCCTGATCTGCAGTTGACTGTTGAAGTTAAAATGATTGCATGGAGTGTAATCGGGGCAGACTTTGGCGCTTAGTGGGGTTTTTTTTAGGTTGTCTTTTTCATTGTTAACTTTGTCTAATTTTTGTATCCCTCCTCACATAGAGGTTACCTGTGGTTGTTGTGTTTGCTTGTTTGTTTTTGTTTTTAAAACAGCTCTTTCCCCTAGCCCACAGGGGTATTATAGAATCAGGTATAGATGATGAGATCTGGATGGAAAACAAGCTGTGTTTACACTAGGATGTTGGGTTCTTGTGCAGGAGTCAGGTCCACCCAAGCCCTGTTGTGGATAGCTGATTATTATTTACAGTAGGGTGGTGCCCAAAGGCGGTTAGGTGCTATACAAACATATAGGGTTCAAAAAAGAACTAGATAAATTCATGCAGGATAGGTCCATCAATGGCTATTACCCAGGATGGGCAGCGATGATGTCCCTAGCTTCTGTTTGCCAGAAGCTGGGAATGAGCGACAGGGGATGGATCATTTGATGATTCCCTGGTCTGTTCATTCCCTCTGGGACCCCTGGCATTGGCAACTGTCAGAAGACAGAATCTATTTCTCCCTGTTAAGTATTTTCACACCTCTTGTCAAACTGTCTGTAATGGGCTCTCTTGATTATCACTACAAAAGTTTTTTCTCTTCATTAAATTAGCCTCTTAGAGTTGGGTGGGGGTGTGTGTGTGTGTGTGTGTGTAAGTAATCTATCCTTACTATATGTTCCATTCTATACATCCGATGAAGTGGGCTGTAGCCCACAAACGCTTATGCTCAAATACATTTGTTAGTCTCTAAGGTGCCACAAGTACTCCTGGCAGAAGACAGGATACTGGACTAGATGGCCATACTGGGTCAGACCAAAGGTCCATTCTTAGGAGGCGATGGGTTCTGGCCTGACAACCTTACAATGTGAAACACCAGCCCTCTTTCCCCTCTCCTCCCCAAAGTAGGGTGACCAGATAGCAAGGATGAAAAATCCGGATGGGGGGGGGGAGGTAATAGGAGCCCCTATTTAAAAAAAAAAAAAGCCCCAAATCTCGGGACTGTCCCTACACACTCGGGACATCTGGTCACCCAACCCCAAGGGTAGGTGGGGTGGAAGGAATTCAACCTCCGAGCACTGTGGGCAGGGGGCTAGTCGGTGCCCGGTGTAAACCTTATACTTTTTACAGGTATGACCCCTCCTGAATTCCCACGTTTTATCAGCAGGGCCCATCCCCTCGCCGGGATTCTTGCTGTCGTTTTTGTTCCTTGTTCACCAGTGTGTCCCCGAAATGTTTAAAATCCCAACGGGGGCCATGGAGGGGGGGGGGGGCTCAAAAGGGGGGGGCCCGGGGGGGGGGTCCCTAAAGTGTGAGCCCTGAGGCTGTGACCGTGTTTAGCGCTCACCTTTGCCTGTCTCAAGAGCAAGACCCCGGCCCCGGCATGGGGGCAACGAGCCCCAGCCAGGGCCGCTGCGGGCCCCCCCCCCCAACCCCGAGCGCAGCGCCGGGGCTGGGGCCGCTCGGGGGTGCAGCCCTAAGCCGCGGTGGCGCCGCTCCTGTCCCCCCCGGCCCGCCGGGTGCCTGCAGCCCAGCCCCGAGCGCTGGGGCAGCCTCCCCGCTCCGCCTCCGCCTCGGTTGCCCCGGAGACCCGGGTAACACCGAGGCCTAGCACCGCCTCAGGCCGGCCTGGCTCGACGGGGGGACGCCCCCGGGGCCCTAATGCCCGCAGCGGCCGCGGCAGCGCTGGTGAGTGGGGAGCGGCAGGGCCGCTCGTGCTGCCCCGGGCTCTGCGTGGGGGGCGGCCCAGCCCCAGGGGCTATTGCAGGGACGGGATTCCCAAAATGGAGCAGGCCCCTGTGGCCTGAGGGGCAAGACGCCCAGCGCCCCCACTGGTCCCCTTGGGGCCCTGCCACCCCCGCCCGGCAAGGCTCCCGCTGCCCCGAGGGACCCTACTGACCCCAGCACGCCCTTGTGCCAGGCCGCCACTGACCTCAAGGAGACACCAGGCCCCCTCGTGCCAGGCTCCCACTGGCACGGCCAGCCTCCTTCGGCTCAACCCCCGCTGATGTGAGGGGCCCCCTCGTGTAGTCATCCCACGAACTCCACCGCCTGCATCGTGCAAGGCTCCCACTGCCCCCATGGAGCTCCACAGGGGTGCCAGGCCAGCCCCCTTCCCGCCTCCCCTGTGCAAGGTGCCCACGTAGCCAAGAGACCCATGTAGGTGGCAACCCTCTTGACTCCAAGGGCCTTGTGGAGAGGAACCCTGCCCTGTGCGAAACCATCGCCTCGCGATTAAGGGCTCTGGGGAGGATAAAAGTTTTGTTTCTGAGACTCACTGGGGCAGTACGGGACAGGCTGTTCTGTGGGTGGGCTAGAAATCTGCCAGGGACAGAGGCTGCAACTTTACACAGAGGGTTAAAAAATACTTGCGGTCGTGTGTGTGAGAGCCAGCATATCGCCACACAAACAGCTTCAAAACTAAGGCCTGGCCTACGCACAGTTTATGTACAGGTGTAACTATATTTGGTAGGGGTGTGATATAATTATACTGGTCAAACAGCTAGTGTGGACAGTTATACCCATACAAAGATGCCTTATTCTGCTATAGATGATTATTCCACTTCCTGATAGGAATAAATTGTCCTGGTATAAGCACATTTATACCAGTATAGTTGAATCCCCACTAGGGGAGTTGTACCATTTGAATTATAGTTAGAGCAGGACAATTGAGTTAAGGTTGACAGACACCAATGCAAACCGTAAAAAGCAAAGAAATAAGCAATCTAGGGATTCATCACCATGCTCTGCTTGCTAGTTTCCCTTCTCACCCTTGGTTATTACCCTTCTGCTACCCAAAGCCCAGAATTCCCCCCACATTATCCTGAGCCAATGGCTCTCAACCTTTCCAGACTACTGTGCCCCTTTCAGGAGTCTGATTTGTCTTGTGTACCGCAAAGTTCCCCTCACTTAAAAACTACTTGCTGACCAAATCAGACCTAAAAATACAAAGGTGTCATAGCACACTATTACTGAAAAATTGCTTTTACTTTCTCATTTTTACCATATAATTATAAAATAAATCAATTGAAATATAAATATTGTTTTCTACATTTCAGTGTATAGTATGTAGAGCAGTATAAACAACTCATTGTCTGTTTGAAATTTTTGTTTATATTAAGTTTGCTAGCGCTTTTTATTTAGTCTGTTGTAAAACTAAGCAAATATCTAGATGAGTTGATGTACCCCCAGGAAGACCTCTGTGTACCCTCAGGGGTATGTGTATCCCTGGTTGAGAACCATTGTCCTGAGGAACCAATGGCCCCTTGAACTCTGACCACTTTTCTGTAGAAACTTGAGATATAGCCCTCCCTTGCAGGTACACATATCCTAGAATATCCTCTCTCCACATGATTTTTGCATGATTATGTATCCCTTGGACTCAACATGAGCTGCTACCCTTCTGCTTTTCCACAGCCTCGTGAGAGGAAGTGAGGCAGCACCGATTCCCAAACCATTCTCTCTGCTTTCCAGCAATGGATCCAATGATGGTGTATTAGGTTAATGCATGTAGCTAGCTTTACATGTGGAGACCTTAATAGGTCTGCATGCCCTCCGTCAAATTATACGTATTGAACTCTGCTGCACTCTCAATATTTGTTGTGTAATTTTCAGTATCATAGTGCAGGCTTTTCGAATGACATGTAGCTTTAGTTTGTTTGCTAAGTGCTGTTATTCTCATTCCTGGCTATAGATATAAAAGGTATGTTTGTATACAGTGGAATGCATATGAATAGTTTCTCCAGTGCTTCCTGAACAGAGGATTTGTGATAGGCTACGCGGGCAAATGGTTATTGGAGAACCTTGTTAAAATATTGGTAGCACATCACTGATGACCTGTGAAATGCATTTCAAAATGATGTGCAGAACTTATACCAGCAGAAATGTGAGTTCTGTGCATAGAGCACTTGCAGGACTGAACGCAAAGTTTTAAAGCAGAATTGGTATTTTACAGATGAAACTCACTGTGGGAAGTAGTTATCTTTTTTTGGTGTGATGTCAGCTGCATAGGATACCAATTTTGCAGAGGGTACACAAGTTTCTCACCCTGCTGTGAATGTTAGACCTCCTAAAGTGAAACTGTCAGCTAGTCTAGGTTGCAAGTGGGGAAACAAATTTACAAAGAAACATTGGTAATAATATTTTTAAAAGGTCAATAAAAACATTTGCTTGTTTGGATCTAAATATTTTCACCCTGCATGAAACCCAAACATTGCAGCATCTGTGAAAGTGAAATTGACCAGTCTGCAGATGCCTCTCAGTCTCCGATAGCATGAATGGTATAAAAAGTAAATTAGATATTTAAAATTCTTTCTGTCTTTGGATGGGATTTGAATTTTAATGGTAAATGGATGTGTAACTCTCTCAGGCTGTCTTGAAAATCAGTTTTAATCTTTTTTTTTTTTAGTTACACAGGGTAGAGAATTTGTCTTTAATTTTAAATTCAATCTGACAGCATCCCTGTAAATAAATTATGATATTTCTTCCATGTTATTTGATACTGTTCATTTAAGCTATTCAAAATGTTTTGACTGGAATAAGTGCAAAAGTGCATTGGATAACACTTAGAAAATGAGTTTTCTAAAAATAAAACCTTACAGGTAAAAAGAGGAGACAATGAAAGCCTTTTTAAAAAGTTCAGATGGTGTTTTTATGCTGAGATCAAAAGTAACTACTATAGGAAGACATGAAGATTCAGATCTTGTTCTGAAGGTATGAGCATAACATTTATTTTCATTATTATTCTTTACAGCACTTACTCTTACTTAACTTCATTACCCCATTTATAATAATTCCAGTCTTCCTTAGTCAGCAGTGGTTTATTTGATTTCATTTAGAGCCACAGGGATAAAATGGCAATTAGAGAACCTGTTTAAATATTTAAGTTAGACAACCAAAAGAGAGAGGAATTATTTGATATGGATTAGGGTCATATAACATGAAGCAACAGCCGGTAACTAAAAAAAGGAAAACTTAACATAGACATTAGGAACCACCAGTTCAATTAGACAACTCAATAATTTGCCAAGGAGGTTGCTTAAGCACCATCATTACAGGTGTTCATACATGAACTAGCTAAAACACTTAGAAAAGGATAGGGTATTAGAGAAAATAATGCCTCATTAGTGCTAGGGACTAGATCCAGAGCCCATTGAAGTCAATGGGAATCTTTCCTTTGACTTCGGGGTGCTTCGAATCAAGCCCTATGTGAATAAGGGTTGGATCAGAATGTCATTTTACGGCTGTTTCATCTGTGATTAAGTTTAAGATTACAATTAAAAATAGTTCCTTTTCTTGAAATTAGTTTGCTAAAAAACACAGATGTGTCTACACAGGAGCGTTTTTAAGCCATGAGCATACATTAGGGGTATTGTACACTCAAGTGTACCCACACCCAAGTTAGTCAACTAAAGAGCCAACTGAAAACAGTTTGCACCTTCATACTCAAAAGTGATCTAAATAGTGTTTGTTTATTTAGAACACACATGGAAATATATGTAGTAGATCTTAATGTTGGTACTATTTAACACTTGTATATTAGCACTCTACAGTAAGTGTCAAGGATGCTTTACACTACAGAGAGAAAAAAAGACAGGTTCTTGCTCCAAGTAGCTTACAATCTAGGGTCCTGATACTGCAGACATTTGCATATGTGAGTAGTAGTCCCACTGAGTTCAATGGAAGTACTAAATGTGCAAAGTTACTCGTGTTTTAAGTGTCTGTGGTATTGGGGCCTAGGTTGGATATGAAACAATATGCTATAGAGAAAGATCACAAGAAGCAAGGGGGAGGGGAAAGTTCTTAATTTGATACCTTCATTATTATCATATGCATCTATCTGTAACATCAGTTATCCATTTTTATTGCTGTGATCTGGTATATTTTGGTACCTATTCAGATGACCTGTCTGACTTATAAAAATGCAAAAATGTGACGCTTTAAAAAAAAATCTAGCCATTGAACAAAATAAAAAAAAAATACTGTATCTTGCATAATAGATGAGCAATCAGCAGCCATTTTGACTACCTCTGAGCCAAAACATATTATCGTATGATATTAGCCAGATGAGACAAAGCAAAATAAATCCCAGCAAAATCCCCATTGCGATCCATAACTCTGGGAAATTCTTTGCACTGATTTCTGAAACTGTTATCCAATTTCAGTCTGTAGGTATTGAAGATCATCATGCAGTCATTGAATTCAGCGATTCAGAAAACAGCTTTGTTCTTCAAGATTTCAACTCTCTTCATGGCACTTTTGTTAATGATTGCCATATACAGAATGCAGCAGTGAAAGTGGGTGCAGGGGATATTCTGCGCTTTGGTTCAGGAGGAACATCCTATGAGCTAGTGATAGAAAACACTTCTCAGGTAATGTCTCAGGAGTAGATAATATCTTCCTATTTTGTAAAGTAGCTGCATATGAATGTCTGCTCCAGGGGTGAAATGCTGGACCCTTTGAGGAGTTTTCACCCAAGACCTTTTAGAAATTCCTTTTTTAATTAATTTGTTCACCCTCTTATGCTAATGTAAGAATAATGCAGAGTGGAACCTGACAGATGTGTAAAATCTAGAATTGAGGAATGAACAACACTCCTTATTTATAAAAATAATTATATTGATACAAAGAATGGAGTTAAATGTTTGGTAAAAAATGGGCTGAAATTGCTGAAGTCTGACTGGATTTGTTAATCATATGACTATACCAAATTACCATTTCCTTGGTCCTATTCAGGACCTCCTTTCTCAGGTAAATCTCCCTTTGACATCAAGCTACAGTGCGGAATAAGGCTCCAATAGCTATGTATTTGGTTACATTTAAAACCCAAACATATTACTATATTAATATACCAGAAAAATAAAATCTAAAAAATTCTGCTTATTTTATTAGTTTTTTCCCTCTCTCATGTTTCTCCCTCTTGTAATTTCTGCATTTCTGGTCCTTTTTTCCATCCCTCACCTTTCTAGTTCTCATTCATTTTCAGTATTATTATGTACTAGAGGGTCACTCACAAGGGGCTCCTTGCATACTTCCATTTCTCACTCCACATCTCTCTGTGTGCTGTCTTCCCATCCTCCTCTGTTTCAGGGACTCTGTGCTGCTTCTGCCATCACCAGAGGATCTGTGTGCCTCCCATTTCTCCTGTTCTGCCATTCCAGGTTCCCTCATTCTCCCCCACACAAACCAGTGGCTCTGGGTTTATCTCCATTTTCACTTCCCCATATGCCCTTCATCCCCCCTCCTGCCCCGCCCCGCCTTTTCCCTCATGGCAGGGAGTCTATATGCTTCTCCTTCTTCCACACTGGCTCCATCAATTCCCCACCACCAGCATCAGAGGCCCTGTGCACTATGGCAATTTCTGGCCCTGTTTGTTTTTTCTGGTGGCTGAGGAACTCCCTGAGATGGGAGCCCTGTGCAAGTGCATCCAGTGCATATTGGTTAATCCAGGCCTGCCACTAAGGGCTCTGTGTGCCCCTCCATTATGCTCCCATTGTACTTGGTGCTGTACAAACAGCACAAAAAGATGGTCCATGCCCAAGGAGCTTCTTTTCTTTTCCTTCTGTTTTTTCCCCTCATCCTCTTTGCATGTTCCATGTTCCCCTTCTCTGATACTCACTTCTTTAGCTAGTACAGTGGGTGTACTTTAAAGGGTTCTATTGGCTTGAGAGACATTGCCAGTTCCAGCTGTATATCCTGTTTTAGGTGTAGGTAGGGCCCTACCAAATTCACGGCCACGAAAAACACATCATGGACCGTGAAATCTGGACTCCCACTATGAAATTTGGTCTTTTGTGTGCTTTTACCCTGTACTATACAGATTTCATGGGGGAGACCAGCGTTTCTCAAATTGGGGGTCCTGACCGGAAAGGGAATTGCAGGGGGGTCAGAAGGTTATTTTAGGGGGCTTGCAGTATTGCCATCCTTACTGCTGCACTGCCTTCAGAGCTGGGTGGCTGGAGAGTGGCAGCTGTTGGCCAGGCGCCCAGCTCTGAAGACAGCGCCTCGCCAGCAGCAGCACAGAAGTAAGGGTGGCAATACCATACCAAGCCATTCTTACTCTGCGCTGGTGCTGGGGGTGGTTCTGTCTTCAGAGCCGGGCTCCCGGCAAGCAGCCGCTACTCTCCAGCCACCCAGCTCTGAAAGCAGCGCCCTCACCTGCAGCAGTGCAGAAGTAAGGGTAGCAGTACCACAACCCCCCCCCCCACACACACACAATAACCTTGTGACCCCCCGCCCCCTCACTCACATTCCTTTTTGGGTCAAGACCCCTACAGTTACAACACCATGAAATTTCGGATTTAAATAGCTGAAATCATGAAATTTACGACTTTTAAAATCCTATGACAGTGAAATTGACCAAAATGGACCATGAATTTGGTAGGGCCCTAGGTATAGGGCATACATCTCAAACAGAGATACTTTTTTTCTTTTTCAAAAAGTCAGCATAGCTAGATATGGTACGGAGGCAAGTTGTTTTCCATTTGAGAAGCCTTCTCTCTTAAAAGTAAGGGGAAAATGTTCATGGATTTATTGAGAGGGAATAGGAAAATAAGAGGTCTCTAGCTCCACCTGCTGCACAATCTCAGGCACTGCATTGAGAGGTTGTAAAACCTGGATTTTTCTTCTACAACTGCACTAGGGACAAGAAAAGTTAAGCCTCTAGAAAACTCAGAAATATCTCCAGTTTGTCTGATTCTTCTTTAGAAGTACAGAGTATCCAAACTGGAAACTTCCCTTTTCAAGTTGTGTTTTCAAAAGTTAAATGGTAAAAATAACAGATTATAAAAACTGTTATCTTTTTAAATTTGTGCTTAAAAGCAATTTGATCCTTTTTCAAACTCAAAAGTATACCTGGATTATATGTGATTGCGTTATTAGCAATAGTATCATTCATGTCCTTAGCATGAGACAGGCATCCAGCAAAGACCCAATGTCACACCACAACTCTTGAACACAGTATAAAATAAAAGCATTCACATATATAGGAAATGACATTTAAAAAGGTAGTACTCCTGTCACGGGACAGTCAGCTAGTATCACCAAGATTTCAGGCAATTTATATGGGAAGGAATTGATAAGAGCCCGTAAGACTTTTATTGCTCTGGGTCTTGAAGATCTCAAGCAATTGGAGATCTAGAAATCTGCCTTGAATAGGATAAAAAACAAACTGATAGATTCAGGCTTGTCTTTGGAGACATGCCTCTAGAATGTGGGGAGGAGTGCTCAAATGCAGCAAATAGCAAAGGATATCGCAATAGCTTGTATTCCCATATTGCAAACACAGAAATGCTGCAGTTCAAATAAATAGTCAAGGCCCAACTTTCCAAAGTGGATGACTTAATGGGGTGACATATTCTATCACTCAGACTAACATTGGGCATACAAAATGCACATTTATATTAACACTTTGCACCGTTATAACTCCATCACAGTATCTTAAAGTGCTTTACCAACATATAATAATTAAGCCTCATATGCCCCCTGTAAATTAAGGAAACATTACTTCTATTGTACGGGTAGGGAAACTGAGGCAGGGAGCTGTTCAGTGATCTATCCAAGGTCGCAGAGTGAATCAGTGGAAGAGCCAGGAGCAGAATCCAGAAATTCTGGTTCTCAGTCCTGTGGTTTAAGCACTAGGCTACATTTCCTATACATAAATTAGATGGTAAATTCTTCTGGGCAGGGACTGGGATTATCACTGTTGTGTGTAGAGTGCCAAGCAAAATTAAGCCATGATCCTGGGCCTCCGAGCACCACCTCAGTACAGATACAATAGTCCGTGAGTGCCAATTTGAGTATCTGGATGCAGATTTTGGATGTCCTAGCCTAGTTTAGTAGTTTGGACTCCTCTCCCCAAAGTTACACAGAGTGCTGATAACTGAGGAGAAAATCCTGATTTTAGGTGGTGAAACCAACTTTATGAACGGATGCAGTTAGAATTCCAATACTGTGGCAGAAAAACTGTTTACATAAAGTTTGTCCACACCAGAACATCAGGCATTTTCATTTAAAAAATATTTTATGTACAATACATACTGACACAGAAACAGCACAACATGCCTTTTTAAAGCTTCAGGCTTTATGATTCCTTTTTGATATAATAGCTTTGATGTTTGACATTGCTCACTGTAGAGGGTAAATCATTGTTAAGTTTCAGTGCACCAAGTATTTGTAGATATATAAAAAGATGATTTTCCCTTTTTTTTTAGTATTAAAGGTAAAACAATTTTTTAATTATAATTGTATAAAATGTTAAATTATTCAATCCTGAACAAAACAGATGTGTAGCCCTGAAATTACAAATACATTTTAAAGGTAAATAAAAGCCTTTTTTTTAACCTGTCAAGATCTGAGCATCACAAACACCTATACAGAGTGAGGAGCTGCATTCATAATGATGCTTTAGGTGTGTATGATGTTATCAATTCTTGCAGGAGAAACATTGGACCCTGAAATTGGGTCTGGGCAGGTAAGTAAAAGAGGACATTATTTTCACATTGTTTGCTTCAGATTTTATTTATAAGTTTTTAATTCATTCATGCATTCTGTTTAAGACTTAGGATCTTTTTTGTATGTATTTTTAAAGTATTTCAGTTCACCTTAAGTGAACCCAAAGTGACCAGCCATGGCCTTTTTCTCCACTGTTAGTTATTTAAGGGGGATTGTGGGGAGGGCAAAGTCACATTCTGCTGGTATGTATTATCTTATTATGTAACCTTCCTTTGCCTGAAAGAATTTTAGGTACCTATATTGCCACAGTGTCACAGAGCAAAAGATAAACTCTGAGGAGTCAATTGCTAACGCCTCAGTGGTAAACAGATTTAAAAGAATAAAACAGACAAAATATTGTTTGTTTCCCAAAGTGGTTATATTTTTCCAGCTGCAGGTAGGCCACAATCAAGAGATTGTTTGAGTCCAGCCTCTTTCTTTGCTTGGAAAATCAGCGTATTCCAGTCATGTAGTGCAGACCGGTATCCAAAAAGGATGGTGTTAAAGACTGATGGTTGGCAGAATACTGAAGTCCAGGGAGCAATATTAGCTTTTGCCTGAAAACTTGGGTGGCTCCCTAGAGAGATACCTGGCTTACCCTTTCTGTGGAAGGATACTAGTGTGATATGACCAAAGCACTTGATTTCATGGGCCACACAGCTGATAAGAAACTCAGGCTCTCCCCTTTCCAAATTCTGGGACTTGTCCGGTAGCAAGGGGAGTGTTGTACTGCATGCTTACTGGTTGCCAGTGGGGTCATCCCTTTGTGGAAGGTCCAGCTTCTTCTAGAGATGGGTCAAGTTAGCAGTGTTTAGTGTTGGCTCAGGATTAGGGTTGGGTTCAGGTTTAATGCTGAACCAGGGATATGGTTTGGATAGGATGGGTCATAGCTCACAAGCCTTTGGCAGTTTTCATCAGAATTCATTCACAACCAAACTGGAAACTAGACCTCTCTTGATTTTGGATCTGACCCAAGATTGAAACCACAGGTCAGGTTTGTATTCCAGGGCAGGAATATAAACCCACACCATGAAATTAGAAGGAATTGGAATTCAAAGCTTCAGTTTTGGCTCATCTCTACAACAATTGAAAGGTGCTCTTAACAACAGATGAGCATGCGGTGCCCTACATAATTTCTCTGACATGTAGGGCTATCAGGCTGGAAAATCTCATCTCAAGCCAGGTGTCCTCATGGAGATAGCCTTTGTTTCAGAATACCAAATGACAGATTAAGATAGGGGTTCTCAAACTGAGGGTCATGAACCCTCGGGGGTTGTGAAGTTATTACATGGGGGTCGCGGGCTGTCAGCCTCCGCCTCCAAATTCCGCTTTGCCTCCAGCATTTATAACAGTGTTTAATATAAAAAATTGTGTTTTTAATTTATAAGGGGGGTTGCACTCAGAGGCTTGCTATGTGAAAGGGGTCACCAATACAAAAGTTTGAAAACTACTGAAGAAGATAGTCTCCTGTCCACACCACAGGGTTGTTGCTCACAAACCATTCACTTAATCACTTTATAGTTCCCTTCATTCAGTTACCCCAGGTTACAAACTTTTATTCAGTTTCTCTGAACATGGGTTTCCATCCATTGTCTCAGAGTGAAACTTTGCCAAAATGCCAGGGTTTTGGGTTGAAATCATGCAGACCAATGGTTTCCACATAACTCAACCGCAAGCTCTATGAATACCTAGCCAGATTTGCCTCCAAAGATCCACAAACTTGATATGATTGGTACAAACCAGTATTGTTTGTGTAAAGGAAATTTGTGCTTTGTAATCTACTAGAATTCTTAAATCTTGTCAATAATATAATGGATACAAGAGAACCAGTTTGACTTTTACAAAGCCTTTGGCAAAATTCTGCGCAAGAGTTGATTAAGAAACTCAGACCTCAGCCAGGTAGGCACTTAAGAACATGCCTAACTTTAATCACATGAATAGTTTGATAGACTTCATTTTAGTTGTCATCATAGCAAAGTGTGCCAACGGAGCATCGGAATGAGTTTTACTAGTATGGATGTACAGATATTAACGTATGATCTGGAAAAGAGGTGAATCAAGAGGTGGCAGATTTTATAGATGACAATAGTTTATGTTATCCAAGTTTAGAGATGACTGTGAAGAACTACGGAAAGACCAAACAAAGCTAAGTGATTAGGTAGCATGATGAAAGATGAAATTCAAAGTTGAAAATGGCAAGGTAATGCAGGTTGATTTGAATTTTTCTTCTATTCATACATGTTGCTGCGTTCTGTATTAATATATAACATACACACACTGTAGTAAGTAATTTTTTTCCCATTCTCTGTACAAGATTGCATTTTTTCCTCCTGCAGATGTCTTGCCCACCAATGAAACGTGACATAGCATGGCCGGGGCAGTTGCAGTTAATTTCAGAGACAAAACTTTATACCCCTTCAACAGCTCCTTCTCAGCTTCCCTTCCTCCAGTCTCAGCACCCATCCAGCGTTCACAACAGTTGGATGCATGGAACAAATGGAACTACACCCCATCCACCAAACAGAAAAAGACCTGTGAGTGCTTGGGGGAGAAGTATGACTTCTTCTTTCTCTCCAGATACTTTCAATAGGCCTACTGCAGTCAGACAAGGTATTTCACGGTGCTTTCATTAACCCTTTATATAGCATTGCACAATAGTAAAGTTGATCATGACTTCCATGAAAAATGATGTTTTTTCACACGTATCTACTTGTCAGTCTATAGAAGGATTGTCAGATACTGGGACCAATTGTCCTCTCACACTAGTTTCACAGTGATGTAATTCCACTAACTTTGGTGGAGGTATTTCTGATTTACATTGGCAAGTGACAGGAGAATTAGGCATGCAGACCCAATCCGATGGAGTTGTTGTATTGTCTTCAGTGGGCATTAGATCAGGTTCATATTATAGAATTGCTGTTTGTTAAGCAGTGTATTGATTAGCTCAGCTTTGAGGTGAAATTTGCTTGAACATTTTCGTTATATGTGAAAGTATAACAGTGTTGCAAAAAAAAGCGAACATCATTCTGGGATGTGTTAGCAGGAGTATTGGAAGCAAGACATGAGAAGTTCCGCTCTGCTCCATGCTGATTAGGCCTCAAGTGGAGTATTGTGTCCAATTCTGGGTACCACATTTCAGGAAAGATGAGGACAAATGGGAGAAAGTCCAGAGAAGAGCAACAAAAATGATTAAAGGTTTAGAAAACATGACCTGTGAAGGACAAGTGAAAAAATTAGATTTTTTAGACTGGAAAAGAGAAGACTGAGAGGGAACATGATAACAGTTTTCAAGTACATAAAAGATTGTTGCAAGGAGGAGGGGGAATTATTGTTCTTAATGTCTGAGGATAGGACAAGAAGCAATGGGCTTAAATTGCAGCAAAGGAGGTTTAGGTTTGACATTAGGAAAAACTTCCTAACTGTCAGGGTGGTTAAGCAGTGGAATAAATTGCCTAGGGAGGTTGGGGGATCTCCATCACTGGAGATTTTTAAGAGCAGGTTAGACAAACACCTGTCAGGGATGGCCTAGATAATATTTAGTCCTGCCATGGGGACTCTGGACTAGATGAGCTCTCGAGGTCCCTTCCAGTCCTATGATTCTGTGAAAGTGTAACTTGCTCTGTTACTACTTACTGTGTTTTCCATTGGTGATACATTCAACTGTTACATCTGTTGGTTGGAGTAACTTTGTTTTCTCTTTTGATCTGTGGTTATCAGCTGTTTTCATTGGGAGTGCGTTAAAAATAAAGCCATATCTTGCATATATTTTCTAAGTGTAAAGAACAGGACAATGTCATGGCTAAGGAAAGGTTCTAGAGGTTTAAACCGAAATACAACTGAAAAAGCTGAACTTCATTTTTAACCATAGTTGACATATTATATAAGAATTTGCATGCCAGCAAATTTTAGGGCCATATGATAGGACTTGGGAATGTCCCTAACTCTACCGTAGTCCCTAACACCATAGCATGACATAACTCAAATATTTATTTTTCTTATTCTTGTTTTTATACATATAGTAATATATTTCAATGTGATGATTTGCTGTTTGATCTTTTGTATCTAAATGTTTCAGACAAAAAAGCATTGCTGCACAATCATGCCAGCACAACAGAAAAGCAGTGATTGAGGAAAACACTTAAGCATGTGTTTAACTGAATTTTTAAGTTCATTGAAGTTAATGGGACATAAGCACATGCTCAGAGCTAAGTGTATGCTTAAGTGTTGGACTGAAGCTTAAATGCTTTTCTGAATCGGGGTCAAAATGATCCATATTCTGTATTTCATAATGTTATAGGTTATATAGTCATAGTTATTCATATGCCATATGTCATAACATTATAGCTAGTATATGCATAGTTATTCAATGTTGCATATTCAGAAAAACATGCAGACATTATATCTACGCCTCCACTTGAGGATTTTTATCTTGAAACTATATTATACTTCACTGATTATATAGTTTGTTTATGCCTGTGAATGTCATTTATTATAACATTTTATTATTATTCTGCAATTGCTTGGATAAAGTGCATAGGTACTAAAATGATGGTTGCTTTGGAAATGCTTGTAGACAAACTAGGGAGATAAAGATGCATTCATCCTAATCAGAACAGGCTCTTGTGTTGAATTTCTGTGCAAGTCATTAGAAGCCCCTTTTATTTTTTATATTCAATCTTGACAAATGTACCAGGAAATGGACAATCTGGAGCAAGTGGAGTTCCATTATCAGGAAGTCATCATATGGATTTACTTCTTCAGGAAAAGGTGATGTATGAATGTGACATGGAGGTAGATCACAGAAACATTGTTTATATCAACAGGAATATATTGAAAGCAGATAGAGGGATTGGTAGGCAAACAAAGCAGAAATGCTATACAAATAGGGTCTTTAAATGACTAATAGTAAAATTCCCTTCACCCACATCACTGTAGAGTAACTGATTTTGAATGGGACTACACACGAGTGAAAATTACTATATGGACAAAGGAATGAGATGTCTTGGAGCTAGTGAATTTCAGGGTGAGGAAATGTAAGATAGCAAATGTGAGTATCTGAAATTCTGTTTTAAAGTTGTTGGACTACCACTATATTTTAATAATACTAGAATGAGCAAGTGTAGCATTTTGGAGACAGAAAATTTATCATAAAATAAAATAATTTGAAAGCCTTTTTTGGAACAGGCGCGATGTTGTATCCCCATTTGTGTATAATATTTAAATTTATTCTGCATGTAGGATGAAATAATTCTGAAAATGAAAGATGAAATCAGTCATCTCTTGGGTTTTGAAAGTGAGTCAAAACATAAAGATACAGTGATAGCCAATCTTCAGGATGAAATTGCAGTGATGACAAAGAAGATGGCTCAGGCTGCTAGGAATGATGTCAAGTTTACTCAAAAACTACTGACCTTTGAGCGAGATATTGAAGCAAAGACGGAGGAGATTAAAGCCTTGAAAGAGCAGGTATTGAACTCTTAAAGGGACACTGTCAGCTTTAATCAGACTCCTCTGTGAATTTTTATTTTTTTTAACGAACAATTGTTGCTAGAAACAAAAGAGCTTAGAGGAGAAAAAGGGGTTGTTGTTTTTTTCAGTTTGTTCACCTCTTTGACAACCCTTTGTATATATACACTTTATAGACAGCTTCCCTATTTGTTTGTGTGTGTCTTTCATACAGCAACAGGAGAGAGAAAACATTTTTAAAATATGGAACTCTGATTGAAAAGCTATATAAATTGGGAGGGTGACTGGAAGGCATGTATAATATCTGAAACTACTTTTAACACATTTTTATGTTGACTATATTTCAAGTTGACAGTGTCCCTTTTAAGATCTGTGGTCATGTGAATGCACACAGTGATAAAGAGCAAGAAAGGAGCAATACTTAAAATCTGATACATATTGCTATACAAAGCGTTGGTGGTCGTTTTCCATGAGTTGTCAGCAGTTCTGGTTTTGTATTATGTTGAAGACGATATATTGCAGGTAGAGCTGCACACTCCCGCAGTGGACTCCTTCAAACTACTTATCCCCTCCGAATTAGGCTCATGAAACCAATAATTTTAACAATGGGAAATTTATATTTTGTCCCTTATTATCTCTTTGGCCATGATATGAAAAAGTAGACTGCAAAGTTTCATCTTCACTCATGACAGCCAGGAAGTAATGTGTCTGATCTTTATTTGCATTAGAAAATGCAAATGCCTTCAAGTGCTTTCAGTAAGTTATCATCTGAAATATTTGTTCTTGACAATTAGCTGAAGACTCTAGAAAACAACACATAAACCAATGACCTTGAAATACTAGCCTTACTCCTCCTGTTGCTATAAGTTGGCTCATGATATATAAATCCTTTTGACTTACTCATGCAAGCATCCATGGGGCTGCTCCTGTGAGTTAGCTGAGAAGGATCTGTGGTTTGTTTGTTTTTCTGAATGTTTGACTGCTGGAATATTTCAGTAGCAGAGAGACTATTTGACTTTTGTTTGTGCTTAGAGTAATCATGGCTGAACCCTGTTCAGTTTGGATAAACTCTCAGGTTTGAATATTTGTCTAAACTATTCAAACCACTCAGGTCCGCAGAATTGGGATGGAGATCTTGGAAAACAAGTTCACAAATGAAGGTTTTCATGCATTTTTCCCAGTTGGAAATATCAAGTCAAGTTTATTAATAGCAACTTAGCCATTGTTCAATGCACAAAAAATAAAATGTATTACAATATATATCCAGAATTATATTTAAAATGTATGTACAAACAAATTAAAAAGAACAAAAAACAATTAAACCATATATAATCACCGTTCCACTTGCCTTTTCCTTATTCTAATGGCTGACCATGCAAATAGGGCAACTGCTTGAATCACAGATACACTGTCAGTTCCTAACAAATACTCTGTTTTCTAGAAACAGGCATCTGGGACAAAAACACAGAAAGCCATTTTGACCTCAAGTGGCAGTACAAATTACAAAATCATAAGTAATGGGGTAGGTCTTCCATCTACCCAAAGCCCCATGGACAGAAGTGATTACATTTCTCAGTGCCGTATATCAGACTTTTAAGTTAGCCATCTGCATAGATTGAAAACAGAGAGCTGTAAAGGCCCTCCTTAACTTGCTATTGGACAGACTGTCTAAATATCTGGCATATCCATGGAGTTGGAAATGTAGCAAGAACACTTTTCTCATAGCAGCTTTTCATCACGACTGAATTGGGAAGTATAGACATGAGTGTATTTGACTAATTTAAACAAAAAGCCATTTAACCTATTTCAAATCTCAAAACAAGTTTGGTTCAAATGTAGAACAAAGATAGAGTTTGTTTGGCCTCTGCTGGTTCGCCCTATTTAAGGTGACCAATCATTTATTTTCTTTGCATATCTTTTGTAGATCAGCAATCTGCAGAGAGATTCGAGCCAAGTCTTGTGCCATTCCCTCTCCGAAAGAGACTTAGAAATTGCAAACTTGAAAAAAGAGGGTGAGAAGTTAAGGAGGAATCAAGCTCTAACTACAGGTATATTTCCTCTGGCATCTCAGGTAGTGTACTTTAACATGCAGTTTTTAGGGCTAGGATCACAGTTAATATAGTTTAGCAATGAAAATGTATACTTGACAACTTTTCTGGCCAGAAATTATTTTTAGTGGCTTTGAGGATCTTCTAAAATTGTTCATCTCTTTTTTCTATTTCATTTTAACCTCTTTGAGGCTTACAGCTTTCTTCTGACAGAAGAACTAGTAGAGTAGAAATAAGGAACTTTGGGAACTAAACCTGGGTGAGTTGTGGGACAGATGGTTTATTTAAAAAAAAAAAAAAAGGAAAGGAAAGGAAAAAAGAACCCTGGAATATAAGGAACTGTTAGTCACTGTAGATCAACCCCTCGGCTGTGTAATCAGTATAGCTCCACTAACTTCAGGGACACTGTGCTGATTTATGCCTACTGAGGATACGGCCTCCTGTGTCCAGTGCTCTGAACATCTTTCAAGGGCTTTGTCTCAGAGTGCAAACCATTTTCCAATTTCCAGCCTTCCTTTATATAATGCTTTAATAGTCAAAACGACTTTAATATTTACACAAAATACTCAGTGTTTTTATTTAACCAGTAGCTAACAATACACTCCCGTTAGCGAAATCATTTCACTCCATCTCAGTTTTCCAAAAGCAAACAGACTATGTTACATTGACTTACACCAGTCCACAGACAATTATCAAAGTTTCAGACCTAAACATAGTTTTTTCAAGAAAAACTGAGCTGTTAGAGAATTGTTCTTGCCCAAAGGAGCGTATTCTCCAAAGCATTGAATTCCTTGGGACTAATGGTCACTAAATAACTCCCAGAGTGTATGGACTAAATTTGGATCTGCTTTCAAAACCAGATATTGTTAATATATGATAACTATTTTTTCTTCTTTGGTGTTTATATGATGAGGTTATTGTTTAGCAGGTTTTCGTAACTGAAATGCCGTTGTTTTCTTTGACCTAAATTCTGTTCTTCGCAGGACTGGTGACCAGTTTGCAAAGAGACATTTCAGCAAAGGAGCAGAGAATACTGCAACTCAAACTGAATGCAGATAAACTGAAGAAGGAAAACAGGGAGAAGGATAATCAGCTTGCAGTCATTTCTGCCAAGGTTGACACCCATGCTTATGTGCACTGTTATTTACTATACTACAAAGGGTTTAGTAAAATAACAACAACAAAATGGCCCCAGTTCAACAACTCCAGTGATTTCACCAGAGTTATACCAGAGCCAAATTTGGGCCAATAGCTATAGTTTCTGTATTTGTACTGTAGTTTCGTACTAGGCAAGAACTAAGAGTCAGGAAATGGGGTATGTCCTGCCCACCCAGGACCCTAGGCACATACTTGGGTGGTCGCAACCCATTTTGCTATGGCTTCACTGCTATTGTTACTTGAGCTACCTTTGATTTAGCTAGATTAAAGCTAGCTCAGGTATGTCTACATAGTCTCAATCACACCACCTGATTTCAGTGTTGACATACCAGTGTCTCATCCTTTTATGCCACACTCCAATTTTGCCTCTGCAGTTTCTGTATCCATCTCAAATTTAATTCTGCTGTTCATGTGGACGTGATTCAGGATTTTTGTGTGGCTCTGGCACATTGAAATCCCACTTGCCCTGCATGGCGAATTCCACTGAATAGCACTGAGTTCCTGTTAAAAGTACTCTCCCTTACTGCAAGGCAGGTGAAAAACTCAGGCACTAGCCTATATGTATTTTTTTTTATCCTCCTCCTTCCAATTTTAGCAACAGTGCTTTATTTCAAACAAGTGAAAATCCTTTTCATAGTCAGCATGGTCATTCTCTTCGGGTTCCATGAACCTCTCCAAGAGCCTTTCAAAGAAAGCATGTCTAAAGGAAGGCTCCCCAAAACCCAGTGTATAAGCTTGTGTTTGCTCACTCTGTTTGCTGTGCTATTCTGACTGCTCTGCTGTTAGGTTGTGGCCATATTAGAGTAACGACAACACAACTATCCGTTCACCAGAGACAATGTGCCAAATTCAAAATGTTGCTGGCCCCCCACTTAATGCTATTGCTGCCTGTCTCCAAATCCAGTGGGAGCAGCCACTGATCTTCCTGGTACAAGACTGCAAGAGAGCCATCCTGCATGCTCTGTTCCCTGAAGAGCAAATCAACTGCTCAGCGATCTTCCTAGTTCAGCCTGAGAGAAGAGCTCTGTGGTTTCTCCAGCCGCCTAAGAGGGATAGCATATTCCCTGCCAGGCTGGACACCCTATCAGGAAGCCATGGGGCGGGAAGAAAAGCCCAAGCAGGAGGGAGTAGATTTATTTGTGCATGTGAGCACGCTTGTGTGCCGACCACGAGGAAAGCAAAATCAAACCACTTTGTCAAAATGTGGTGCCTCCTTTTGGTGGTGGAATTGGAGAATTCTGGGATGTGACCAGAGCTTGGGATTTAGGTGGACTTTGGGAGAGTACTACTACCTTTTGGTGGTGATGGTTGTTTAATCTGACCCTTCTCCGAGAGTTCATCTGGCTGCTGTCTCAGCTTTTCATCACAGAGCTGCTTCTTCATCATCATCATCTGGTGTCTGATACTTCCTCAAAGGGCTACTGTATAGGTATCCTCCAGCAGGAGAAATTCTCCCTCTCTCAGAGGGCCTGAATTTGATCCTCATCCAACTCTGGGATCCTATGTTTGAGCCCCTATAAATGGAGCTCATCACCTGTTCTCCCTTAGTGAGTGTTTTTTGTTTTTGTTGTTTGTTTGGTGTTTCCAATTTGATCCAACTCAGATAGAAGTCAATGGAAAGCTGAGCCACATTGCTCAGGTATTACAGTGATGAGGGCCAGGTATGTACCTAGCTAGGTTCATTTGTAAAACCAGCAAGTTGCAAGGTGTTTTTATGGATCCCTCTTTTTCAGAGTTCCCGGTTTCCAGCTGTGAATTTTCCTAGACCTTCTCCCTCTGTGGGGTGTGGTGCCATTTCTATTAATCATCTCCTCTGTTTGCTTGTCCAAAACACTTGCATCAGGTTATTTTCAAACCGGGGTTTTCTACTTCTGAGATCCAATCATTGCTCTGTCCCACAGCCAAGCCCACTTCTGATTGTCTTCAATTCTGTTCTTTAAGAAAGCTGCTGTGTGGCTTTTCCTAACCATGTCCTGTACATTTACAAAGATGCTACTCTCAAGCTGTGGTTATACTTCTTGCAAAACAGCTCAATCAAATCAAATTTAGAGCAGATGCTTGATTTTGGTCAGGCTGCATTACAGAATATTGTAACCTAAAACCACACTATTACTTTGTAGTTCCCAAGCAGTGAGAGGAGACCTCAAAAACCAGGCATACCGGATTTTTGTGACCCAAGAAATGTTCACCGAATCCCCACTCGTCCGTCCACGTCCCCTTCATTTCAGATCTTTCCCCTTTAACGTCACACTGAATTGGCTGAAACACAGCAGGGATGAGTTGTGCAATATGCATATTTCTAGAAGAGAAGGAGCAATCAGTGGTGCATGAGAGTGTACTGTTGAGAGTTTGAATGCTGGGGTTTTCCGGAGTACCACAGTGGCATACTTGTAGAATTTCTAAGGAGCAGACAGCTGTAACAGCAAAATACCAATTCACTATAAGTAACCCAGTTTTCTTGCCTGTAAATGAAGAAATGTATTTCCTTTCCTTTCCTTCTGAGTTAGATTTTTGGATCCGTTTATTCAATTTTAACTTGCAAGGCACAAAGTAGCTGATGGTTGGAGGCATATGACTCAAGGGTTCATTGTGAGAACATCTGAAGTTCTTAAAAATAGCTAGCTCCTAAGTTCCCTGTGACTCAATGTGGATACAGTTCCATCACCGAACACAGGAGTTGATGTGCTTAGCAGTTTACAGGAGTCACCCGGCTCCTCTCAGGATCAGCTCTCTATGATTCTGTGTAGCACTACAGAAGGCAGGGATCTTTCATCTCATACAAACTCCACTGCACAAATTCAACACTTCCTTCAAGATGATGGCATTATAGGGCTGACCCTGCAGGCCATGTTGTGTGAGGTGTTCTTTTCAAACCAGTGAGATTAGTGATGAGACGAAGGGGCTGCAGGATAGAGCTCTAGGGATTGTGAAAAACAAATAGTTGCAAAATGGTGCACTAAATGCAGCCTGTGTTGTGATGTATAGCACTTTATCACCATCCATGTTATCCCCTCAAGTTAATCCTGATAGCAATGTGGATAGAGCCGGGTGATTTTTATTTTTTTTTTTTGGGGGGGGGGGGGGGGGGGGGGGCAAACAGTTTATTTATGAAAAATGCAATTTTGGGTGAGTCAAAACTGTTCACCAAATTGGGTCACATTCAGCTAATAGTTTTGACTGCAAAAAAAAAAAAATGGGGAGAAAATTCTTAAACAGTCAAAGACTTTTTGTTTCAAAACAACTTTGTTTCAAAATGTAGCTCAATTTCACTAAAACAAACGGGTTAAAAGCACTTGAAAACTAAGTAAAATTTTTTGCTTTACCCAAAATGAATTTTTTTTGTTTTTCATTTCAACAAGAAAAACCAAAAAATTGTCATTTCATGTTGACCTGACACAAATGTTGTTTGGGATTTTTTGGTTTGCCTGTCGAACTAAAAAATCAAGTATTCACCCAGCTCTAGTGGGGGTGGGGAGACTGTAATATCTTTTACCAGGCGAGGAGGCATATGCGTATATGCAGGAAACATAGAGTCCTTACATATAGCCCCATCCCAGAACTTCCCTCCATCATTTCCCTTGTTGAGGGGCTTTCAGAGAAGCCTCTTCATGAGTTCTGGAAAGAGCCAGAGTCAGGACATACAACTTTCACACTGCACTACCCTATGTCCAGGGGCTTTCTGATGTGTGTCTGTATACACATCAGTCAGAATCTGGCTTATTATCTGAACTTCTGATAACATTTGGTCCTATAAATATAACCAGTTTCTCTAGGCTCAGAATACTATCTCACAACATACATGTGTTGTTTCATGTATTTGTTTTAAAATTTCTGTTTAATACTAGTTCCGATCATCTTGTATGTTTCAAAAAATTCTTCTATTCCTTTCTTCCTTACCTCTGCATTTTCAATAGCACTCTTTTTCTAAAGCATGAGGGGTTTGTCTTACGTAGCTTTGTTAACTCTTAATTGTCTTTCTGTTTTTCTTTTCTAAAGCAGGGAATGCTTTTCTAAAAGTCCAATCCTGAAAGATGCTGAGCGCCCCTTCTCTCATTTCCTTTATTGTGAGTTGAGGACGCTCAGCAACTTGTGGTATTGGGCCTTTACTGTGGTGCCATACTATTCTGGTGTGTGCTCAGCATAATATAAAAATGATCATATCTTCCTTGCTTGATGATTTTTTCCTTGGTTGCTGTTCATTCCAGTGTTCTAGAATTAAAGAGGAAATGAAGCATGAATTCAGAGAGAGAGAAGTAATTACATACCAAAATGTGAGTTAGTTTTCAGTTGCCTGGGTTGTTTTAGCATATAGGCAAGCAGCAAATTGAAACTCTGCGTCCCTAAGAGAATAATTAACTAGACTTGTTAAGAATTGTATTTATAATCCGGTTCTTGTCATGGAAAGGGATGCAACTGCATAACAGCTTGGAGAAATGTTGACTCCTGGAAATATTTTAATAGCAGTTTTCTATGAAGTGGAATTCTGTTTGAAATAAGATTTAAACTGCAGTTGGCAATCACTATATTGATTAGTAAATGTATTTTTTTTTCATTTATTTGGAGTTTAGAGCAAAGCAT
Source organism: Trachemys scripta elegans (assembly GCF_013100865.1). Taxonomy (NCBI): domain Eukaryota; kingdom Metazoa; phylum Chordata; order Testudines; family Emydidae; genus Trachemys; species Trachemys scripta. The sequence continues at coordinate 14,108,856 of NC_048316.1, forward strand.
CAGAGGTAAATGAAAACATAAACCTGTCTGTTTTGTACTGTACATGAAACATTATAAGCTAATGATTAGTTTCACCCAGCTCTGTAAATCCAGTATCTTTAAAATGATAGATAGGACAAATGTATTATTAGTTAAAGGTTTAGGATATGCAATAACTGAATTACTCAGATTGTTTAATAAAACAAAAAAGGTCTTGAAGTTAATGTAATGAAACTAGGTTGTTTATTGAAATATAATCTCAGTAATTGGGTGACTTACTATTTTGTGTGGTTGATTCCATTTTATTGGGACTTTTACAGCGCATTGGAGAGCTGGAGCTGCAAGTGAAGAGGCTGCAGGGAGAAATGCAGAAGAACTGCACCGAACAGGAAATCATAACAAATAGGCTTGCAGAAAAAACAAAGGTAAATTTCCATTCTGCCTGCTAGCTTCTCTCTCATGAGGTACACTCCTGAAAAGGAAATTATAATTTTGAATAAAAGGAAAGTGTGAAACTCTAGGCAAATACAGTCTTGAGATTGGGAATGGATTCCCTGACTCCACTGTGGTGGTAAGTACCATAGCACAGTTCCTGTTCTGACTTTGGGCTATGCAGTTTCTTGTTTATTTGTGAGTGACATGTCCACTTTCCCCCTTTCACGTTCCTTTGTGGAGACCCACTGATTAGGACTCATCCCAGCACACATACAAGGGTGGATGCCCCCCAAGGAAATTCTTTGCTGCTTTGCCCAACCTTGCTGCAGCATTTTTCCTGCTTTTGTTCCTAATGTGTCAGCAGAGGCCGGCTCAGGATTTGGGCTAGCCTGTGCAGCACATGTCCAGGTACTCTGCTTGCAGCTGTGTTGTTTTTTTCTTCTTGAAATAGCTATTTCATTTTATTTTTTATTTTTAGAATGAAAATAAAATTAAGATAAAATGTTTTTATGGTATTTCTGCTACGTGATATTCTCCATTACAAAGGATTCTAAATTTACTCTTCTCTCCTTTACACTTCCTTGCTGTTTCTTGGGTGGTGTGTTGGTATAGTCCCCTATATCATCTCAGTTTTCTTTCTTCTACAGCTCTGTTGATAACACTTTCCTTTTCCAAAGCATTGTTGTGCGACTGAGGCAGCAACTTGTGGAGTCAGATAAGCAGAGACCCATTCTGATGTTCCTGAGTATAATTCTGCTCCCTTGAAAGGCCCATTAATGTGTTTATAGGACTATTGCCTAGATTTTTATTTCTTTGATCTCACTGCTTGCTCTGCAATAAAGAATTCTTACTTTCCATGAATGGGATAGAATTCTGGTGTCTAGCAGTGGTTTCCAACTTTGTTACCTTCAATTCAGTGGATGTTAATTGTAACTGTACTTTGTTCCAAGATCATCAGCTTAAACCACATGCACAGCCCTTAGCACCAAGAAAACAGATATCTACCACCTGACCTAAAAAATGACATTTTCTGTTAATTGGCCATAGTAGTATTAGAACACTGAACATATTTGCTGGCCAGCCACTAGAGGGTATGATAATCACAAACTAGCAGGTACATGAATAGGTCTGATTACATTCAGTAGAGGAAAGACATGCGTGCGCACACACCCTACCTGGTACATTACACATGCATGGAGAATTAGATATGTCCTTTGAGACTGATCAGGTATACTGGTACTGTCGAGAATCAAAGGAGTTGTCTATATATTACTCATAAATCAGGGAGCCTACTGGAATCCTTTCTTTATAGATTGGCTGTAGAATGGAGCACATTCAGTGACTCTCTTATCTTGTGCAAGAGGAGACCCAAAAAGCTCCAGTACCAGTGACTTAATTTAAAACCATGGGCAGCGTGGCTAGAATTATATGACTGATGAGCTACTGATGACCTATAGCTAGGATGTTAAACAGCTTAAGTACCCAGCACTGCAAATTAAAAAAAAAAAGTGACATTGCATGACCCAAAGTTCTATGTGGACTCTACTGTTTTTAATAAGATTTCCGTAGGAAATAGTGATAGATCTGCTTATGGCATTATTATATGGTAGCCCTTTGATATTCAAGTGCTTTCATTGTTTCAGGCTCAAGAGGAACTGAAAAAAGAATGTGAAAGGAAATGTCTGCAGTTACAAGAGATGGGGCGCAGAGAAGGCCTCATTAAAGCTGACTTGGAACAGGCAAAAGCTCAGGTAGGAGTTGCTGAAAAGAAAATTACTCTGTGCTCTGCATTGTAGCTAACAATAGGAGCGTTTCTGTAGGAAAAAATGATTTGTAACAGCCATAAAAGCTAGTGAAAGCCAGAGTGCCACAGAGGAAGTATAAATCTGGAGCACAGAACTCTGTGGTTGCTACATTGATAATTCCAAATTGTGTGTATCATGGCTACAGGGTGTGTTTCCATATCTCATTTACAGATGGCTAGTGTTTTATGATGCATAGGCATTTTATGTTCCTTCTTCTTTCTGTTGTCCTCTCCATCACCCAGTCTCTATATAAATCATCCACAACTGCTGCCTGACTCACTTCAAGGAAAAACAAGCCCCTTTGTAAAATACTTTTGTTTAAGTATCTACTCTGGTGCAATTACAAATCCTTTAAATGTTTAATGTACTAGTTTAGGGCCCTCTCCTTACAGAACAGAGCCAGCTACCACCATCTTTAAACAAGATTGTTGCTAGCAGGATTCAGCAAAGTTTCCTGTCTGATATGGACAAAGATATATTTTTGGTCTGACAATCCTATTAGAACAGTGTTATAAAACTATTCAATCATCTCACTCCCATCTTCCTCAGTGGCCTATAGCCCAAGGTTGTTAGCAAGGTTCTCGGCAAAGAAATCCTGTTCACCTTGGTCAGAGAAACTCTGCTATAGCGTTAACTTTTTGAACAGGTTTATGCTAATTAGCCATTACTTTTGTGACTAGTGGAGCAAAGGGTAAATATCAGGCCCCTAATAACAGCTACTTCACTGGGAAGTCCTGCCAGTGTCTAACAGGAACCCACACAATTGTCACAGATTACAAACTCCTTGTCCCAGGAGTGCGTGTGTTTGTAGATGTGTTAGATGAGAGACTGGGTAATGTTTTGTCACAGCCAAGGGAAGAGACAAATACCACCTGCCAAACAAAGTTATGTTAAGCTCACTTCACTCGAAATGTTTATAATTTGTTTCTGAAAAATACACAGTGGGTGGCATTTTCAACAGCCTTCGGTGCCGGCAATGGGAATTTTACTTTAGAAAATCGCACCCAGACCATACAGCCTAACAACCTGTTCTAGTCTAGCAATCTGTCTGGTTTGTGTAATTTGAAATGCTAGCAGGGCCGGGAGTTAAGACCTTGTAGAGGGATCTTTGGGAAATTGTTTAAATATCTAACGTGTGATGCAATCTGGTGCCTTTGCTCTCCAGAAACATTTTTATGAGTTTCACAGATAAATCATCTCTGACAGAGGTGCTTTAGTAGTATCCAGAGAGGTGACTCAATCAGAGGCAGAGAACTCAGTTCAATCTTCCCTTCGGATTGGGGCAGGAATGTTAACGAGGCTACTAAGAGCCCCATCTAGCACTTGACCTTTACCACATCTGTTACTGTGGGCCCAATCCTGCTCACAGTAAAATTAATTTCAAAACTTGCATTGACTCTAATGGGAGCAGATTTGGACATCAGCTTTCCAGTGTAGTTCCTCAGTGGATCCTTTTGTTTGTGTGTTTACTACTTATGTAGTTAAATTCTTTCTTCTTCTGTTTTGTATTTTGTTTGTTGTCTTTGCTTAGGAATTATTATAGGGATCCTCATTCTGTTTTTTAAATGTATTTATGTTTTTATTTTTATGCACCCTTTCTTCACGTTCCTTCCAACATACTGTACTTACAAAAGATGGCATTCCTTTTTCAAGAATCATTTTTAATTCACTGACAATGATTTAACAATCCCCCTGGTGTCTCACTGTTTATTATACCCTTTAACTTAGTAGACAACATGAATAATATTATTAACTACAGGGTTATGCTATCAATGTGGTGTAAACGTAGAGTTTAGTAGTAGTGTTTGTTGAGGACTATTGTGAGATGAATTTATAGCCTAAGGCAAGGGCAAGCGTGGTCACTGGGCTCCAAGGTCAATGATCAAAGAATACCCTCAAAATTAATTCAAAATTTCTATTCCTGCCCTCTATAATTACTGAAAATTTTCATAGAACAACATAATTATTAAACTGGTGTGCCCTCCTAATTGACTTTTCAGGACTAGCGCAGACTAGCCAAATGGAGTTTCTGTTGACTCTAGCTGTTAGTGATTTTGTTTACTTTATCAACCTCTGCTTTAGCTGGAGTGTTTCAAAAGGCAAATGATTGAAATCGTCTATTCACAAGAAGCAGAAATTCCAGAGACTGTAACAAATCAACAGGTTAGTTCAGGTGACAGCAAATACAACTTCTTGGTGCTTTTACATTTTGTGGGCTTCTGATACTGAGGGAGCAGATCTTTTTGATTGTGTTTGTTTACACACATTTATCTTGTTGGCCCCCATTCCCAATGATACAGACTCATTTTACCAATTGAAAAACAGAGGTAATTTTGTAATGTCTCTGTACCCATCCCAGACTGCTGGAATGTTTTCCATGCAGACAAGGTGCTGCAGACACCTTATACAAGGTGACATATGACGCTGGTCCAAAAGATGCTCATGAGTACAGAGCTAAGGTACCTTAATGGAGAATTTTGGAGCAGGGAGGTGGGGAGAGAGGTGAGTCGAATACGATATGGATAAATTGTACAGTCCTGGTAAATGGATCTGGTGTTATATCTGAGTCTTATTTCACTGGAATACCAATTAAGAAAAGAGGGAGCTCGTCTTTTAAAAAAATTGTTAAATTCAAATGTTTTACTGCTCCAGGAGTTGGCTTTCTGCCTTCTACCACTTTCTTCATCTAGGTTCAGGAAACCATCTCAGTTAAACACTTGAGTAAGATGTAGTTTAAGATATAATGATTTACTGATTTCACTTGAAAAACCAACAATATCTAACATTGTTGTATTTAAGAAGAAATGTGATCATTTCCCCCTCCAAATCTGGGGCTGAGCAAGTATGCTTTAATAGGAAAACACACTTCAGGAAAGTCAGGGTGGGTAACATTTTACACCAAATTATAGTTTGAATCCTAGATTTCCAAGACTCTGAAAGTTTGCCCATGACCTGGGGAAAGGCTCATTTTCTCTTTCATTTCAGTCAGCAGGATCTGCCGCTGACACTTACTGCATGGAAGTTCTACAAAATGGAGATGATTTGGGTTGCACATTAGAGACATCTTGATCCTGCACGGTGCTGAGTGCTCTGGCCCTGATGCAGCAAAGCACTTAAGCACCTATTTAAATTGAAGCATCCATTGAAGTCAATACTGAGCAGCATACAGATTTGGCAGATAACTACTTTAAAACTACTCAGTTTGCATGCGGCAATCCTGAGTGTGTGTGTGCGTGCGTGTGCTTGCACACATGTTCTTTCATATGCGCGTGAAAATTATTTCAGAGCACAAAATGTGCATGTGCATTGAGAAGCTGTTTTTGAAAATTGGCCCCTTGATGGTGGGATATTCCTTAAACCAACTCATAAAAATTAATTTCTTGGGCCTAGACCCTTAAAGTTATTTAGGATACTCCAAGGTATTTTCCCAGAAGTCAATGGGAGTTAGGCACCTAATATCTTTGAGGATCTGGGCCTTAGTGATTAGTAAAGCACTAAACTATTGTAGTCAATTATTTTACACTGAAATAATAATTGTTGTGAAAAATGTAAGCTTACGTTTACTAAGCCATTCTTTTCAAGTGAAAATGGGAATGTCTTCCATTTTTGTGTGCATTTATTTCTTCTTCTGCCTTCATACCCTTTTGTCAGTTAATGGAAAAGATAAGACAGATCACTGATGAAAACCTGCAGATTCATGAAGAGGAGAAGTTATTACAGGAGGAAATCATTTCGAAGGACTCTGAAGAGAAGGAAGTATCTGAAAGTGTTGAGGTGTTGAAGAAATCATTGGATGAATTCCAGGTCACTTGTTTAAGTGCTTTTTATATACTGAAAGTGAATTAGAAGATAATTCAGATATATGGGGGGAGGGATAGCTCAGTGGTTTGAGCATTGGCCTGCTAAACCCAGCATTGTGAGTTCAATCCTTAAGGGGGCCATTTAGGGATCTGGGGCAAAAATCTGTCTGGGGATTGGTCCTGCTTTAAGCAGGGGGTTGGACTAGATGACCTCCTGAGGTCCCTTCCAACCCTGGTAGTCTATGACTCTATGATTGCACACGATTGTCCTAAACACAGACTTAATTTAGATGTTTAACCAGAGAAAAGATCTACTGCAGATGGTACTCAAGAGATGTGTTCCTGCTCTACAAATCAGTGGCAACGCTTTGTTGTTGTTACAGCTGGACGGAAATATTTGGATGAAACATTTTCCCATCACAAAATGCCGATTAGTCGAAAGTTTGCCTACCTGCCCATCTCCCCTGTTCCTCAGCAGTTTGCCTGATGGGGAGCTTGGGCGCTGGGACTCCCCAGGCTCCTAGCCTCCTTGGTAGCCTGCGTGGTAAGCTGCTGCAGAGTTGGAACTCCCAGGACTTCCAGGCTCCTCCCCATCTCACCCGGTGGGCTGCCAAGGACCTGGGGTTCCCTGGGCTTCCTGTCTGCCAGGCAGGCTGCTGTGAGCCTGGGAGCCCCAGATATTTAGAACTGCACACAACAAAATCATGGTAATTGCATGTACATATGCAAGTTAGACCTCTGGTTGGCCGTTTGAATACAAAAGTTATGTGGAACTCTAAAAAAAGATGCAGTTCTTTATTTTATTATTTTTAATCTTCCAAGTTAGGCTCTTTAGTGCATCACTGAGGTGTGAAGAATATGATCCATTGTCCATTTGATCTGAACAAACTTTACTGTTAATGTGAAAACCCCATTTTTTGGCCATGCAGACTGCTCAGCAAAATGTATTTATTGAAACTGGAGCAAAGATGACAGATAAAAGTTGTCGACTGGGATTTTCAAAGGAGCTCAAGGAAGTTGGGCACCCAGCTACCAGTGACTTTCAGTGCTAGATGCAAGACTCCTGAGGATACAGTATATTCTTGATTTGGCCTAGATAATTTTTCTAGTATATGGGAGTGGAAAACCACATAATTTTGCTTTTTCAAATTGTCTTGAAATAACTATAGTTATTTCCGATCCTATTGCGGAATGTGTGCTTGATTGACTTTACATTTTAAATAGTATTTGAGTGTGTGTGTGTGTGTGTGTGTGTGTGTGTGTGTGTGTGTGTGTGTGTGTGTGTGTAAAAGTAAAGATACTCTACCTGAAAACAGGTTTGTGGCTGAGGCCCCTAAAAATTACTAGGGGTAATAGTACCAGAGATACAAATATGTTTTACTGTGGAGCACTAACTATTCCCCATCACAGAAGTATCAAAAGTTGTCTGAAATGTGGATCGAAACCCAATTGAGTTCAGAAGACAATGGAAATGGCCATTGCAGGATAGGGCCTGCTATGCATCACAGTACACATGCAGTATCTGATGGAGTGAACAAAGTTGCATTACATCCTGCAGAAACCACTTTCCTGAAAGTTGTTGCAATAAATAAATAGGCATCTTTAAAACAGAGCATGATTGTCGTAGTGATAATACAGTGTATTTTGTTGTAAAGGGTTTATTGTATTAACTGTTGTGTTAAGACACAAATGACCCATAATCATGAGGTTTGGATTGTTTGTTATTAATTCTCTTTCAGGCTTTCTTAAAGACCTCCTATTGCAGCAGTAGCTTGAAAAGAGAGATTTGTAACCTTCAAGCTCTGTGCATTGACCCCTCTGTCTTGTGGATCCACACACCAATAGTTGAAATTCTAAGCAGTTTACTCTCATGGGTAGAAGCAGTGGAGCAGCTCCTTCAGGATGTGGGCATTGACATGTCTTGCTCTGACAAAGGTTCTTGGTTTTCTTTTTCTTACGTGATGTGTAAAATTTTTCCTATATACTAAGCATGAGAGTTCAAAATGCAGCTTAAAATACTGTCACGTATTAATCTTAGGCCCAGTATTTCACAATAACTAAGGCTGGGTTTAGCAACTACAGTGTCTTAGAAGATAGAGTCATCTGGGGACATCTGGAGAGCAGCAGAAAGCAAGAGGAATTGAATAGACAAACAAAACAAGGAGGAACACGTTGTGAACAAAACCACTGCAGATAGTTCTGACACTAGACTTGCCAGCTCTCCTTTTAGTATTTGTAGCTGGGATTTTCAGAAGAGCTTAATGGAGCTAGGTGCTCATCTCCTATTGAAATAGCTTCCTTATTCTCCTGTGCCGACACTATTTTGAACAAGTTTGCAGACCTGCAGCATTGTAAATCATCATTAAAGCCCATGATGGTTATGGCAAAAATATAGGATGTCATGGCAAAAAAGACAGAAGTTGTCGTTTTCGTATTTAGCAAAAAAGAAGAAAGCAATGGGATACAATATTTTAAAGTTGTTTATTTAGGGAAACTGAGAACAATCTATTAAATATCCTTAATTTTACAAATAAAATATTTAACTAATAGTTGCAATGCATCTTAAAACCTACACTCCATTCCCCCGGACTTTATATAAAGTCAAATGCGTAAAAATTCATGGAGAAGTCTTGCTCAATAGTAGGTAATTCAGGGTAATAAAGATCATTTTTACAAGAAAAACCTAAAAGGCAGTTATTGTCCTTCAAGTCATGTCTGTGACAAAACTAACATTTCAATCATTATTAATCCCTCTTTAAAATACTCATATGTATGGGCTTCCAGTTTCTTAGACCCTGTTAGTAGAGACGGTTCCAAACCAAAACCCCAGCCGTGAACATCTCCAAATTTGGAGAAGTTTGAATCTGGGTCCAAAGCTGTGTGTGAATTGCATGGCTGGTCACTATCTTTATCATGGCCCAAACCAAAACCCCAGCTCCTGACATTCCCAAACTGGGGAAGTTTTGTTTTAAGTTTGCAGCTTGGCTCCCTCTGCATCTCTTGGGTTTAGCAAGTGCCTGGGTCTTATCAAATCAGCTGATTTCTGCTATAGTCATTATTCATCCCATGGCATTAAAAGAATCAGATGCTGAAGCACTTTCTGTCCATCTGTCTTATTGTATCCCTATATTTACGGCCAAACTGATAGTCACGTAGCATAGCTGATATCACCTAAACCATATTTTGATCTTTGACCCTCTAAATATACTATTTATATTTTGGATCTTCTGCAGTTTCATATCTCCCTCCAGGCCAGTTATTCTATGGTGGTGATTCTTTTCCTTTTGTGATAAAAGAAAAGGCTCTTGGCAGTGAATTTAGCACTGCTAACTATTTTAGTGCCAGATCCCTTATCTTAACTCAATGGTGCAAGGTAACAGATTGTCTTGTCTTTCCCTTCCACTTTAATCTGTATTGTGAAACAGAGCAGTTTCTATTCTGATTTACTGAAAATGAGTTAACTTTGTGTGTGGAAAAACAAACAGCTTTTCATGTCTTGATGGAGAACAATACATCATGTCATGCAACTCACATTAAGTAATCCAGTGGCTCTCAAACTTTTTTACTGGTGACCTCTTTCACATAGCAAGCCTCTGAGTGCGACCCCCCCTTATAAATTAAAAACACTTTTTTATATATTTAACACCGTTATAAATGCTGGAGGCAAAGCGGAGTTTGGGGTGGAGGCTGACAGCTCGCGACCCCCCATGTAATAGCCTCACGACCCCCTGAGGGGTCCTGACCCCCAGTTTGAGAACCCCTGATGTAATCTTATCCAAAGGTGATTCCTTGCACTGAGAAGAGGGGAAATTAACTTTTCTCTCTCATGGTGCTTGCATATAGAGCTGTAAAAATTGTATCTACTCGTACAATTTGAATTAAAAGGGAGCAGTAAGGCAGGAGGATGGCAAGAGAACCCACACTGTTTAGGGAAACCATGCTAGGATTGTGTTTTAATGCGATTGTGGCTAGCATGGTTTTAAACGTAGTGCCAAAAAGACCTAAGAATGCCATTTACCTAAGGGAAAGTTGATTCCTCCTCTTTTGAAGGAATCCCCAAAGCAGAAATAAGTCGAAACACAGCCACAATAGCAGCATCATTAAGCAACACCATCATTTTGTGATCATCCTTTCAGGGGAAAGTACTAGTTTCAAGCTGTTCTTAAAATGAACCTCATTTAAGGGCGACATTTTATTGTGGCTGTGTTGCAGGTATTGGCCCATTGATTTCTTCGATTATTTTGCACGATCTCTTTAAATAGCTATAGCAGAGACGTTTAAGAGAGTCACTGGTGGAGCTGGGATAAGAACCCAGGAGTTCTTGGCTTTCTTGATACTAGCCAGTGCTGCCTCTCCAGTATGATCAAGTGATTCTTATCCAGTGACAATATGCTGCTCCATTGAAGTGTGATTGTCATCCAAGGAAAAAGCTGGTTGTTGTGCCCTCTTCATCACAGGTTACTTACTGCATAAATAAATGAATAGGCAGTGTGTTCCTTTCCTGTGTGAAAACAGCAGAAGGGGAGAATTTATGCTCATTAACCCACTATTTATGAGGACCAAAGCATGAACCACATTTTCTCCTCAGGGCTGAAGCACAGCATGGAAAGGGCATAGCAGGTGGCCTCAAATTCACACATAAGTCAGAAAATCCTGAACAATAGATTTAAAGAAGGGTCTCAGCCCATTCCATATAGTGTCCCCACCTGAGTGACTTGTTCCATTGCCAGACCACCACTCCCAGTCTCACAGGTATTGTAACAAGAACAGGAGTACTTGTGGCACCTTAGAGACTAACAAATTTATTTGAGCATAAGCTTTCATAGGCTAAACGTGTCACAAAGGCCATGGAGGGGGGAGGGAGAAGGAGGAGGGCAAAAAGTTATGCTGCTCCAAGTAGTATCAACTCCTGCAGCTGTTTCTCTCATTTGTTTTATGTATCTGTGAGGTGAATATGCCACATAGAGCGTCTGTTCCTTGACTTCTCCCAGCCCCTTCCCTTCTCAGAGCATGGATTGTGCACATGTAAAGAGGGTAAAGAGGGGGCTAGTAGCAGCTACCCCGTGGCGTTGGATGATTCCATGGAGGCCATTTTCTGACTCTCTTACATCTATTTGGTCTCCTCAGCATTGTAAAAAGGAGGGGAGGATAGAACCTATAGTGAGGATAGTGAAATCTAGGATTAAAAAGGCCAACCTTGAAGCTATTGATTTAGGAAGCAAAACAAACGGCACCCTTGGCTAGGCCTTTCCATGCAGAAGTGAGAAAATCCCCAGGTAATAAAAAAGAGATTATATAAACCCCTGTCATTTTAATTTTCATTTCTTGCCAAGGAATGGCCTCATACATGAAGAGTCTGCTGGAGAATAATCATGAAACTATGGGCAGAATTCAAACATTGCAGGTAAAAAAAAAATGTCATGAAACTCTTTTAGTGGATTTGTATTAAAACCACTAGGGAAGTTGTGGAATCTCCATCGCTGGAGATATTTAAGAGTAGGTTAGATAAATGTCTATCAGGGATGGTCTAGACAGTACACCTCTACCCCGATATAACGCGACCCGATATAACACGAATTCGGATATAACGCGGTAAAGCAGTGCTCCGGGGAGGTGGGGCAAGGCTGCGCACTCTGGTGGATCAAAGCAAGTTCGATATAACGTGGTTTCACCTATAACGCGGTAAGATTTTTTGGCTCCCGAGTACAGCGTTATATTGAGGTAGAGGTGTATTTGGTCCTGTCATGAGGGCAGGGGACCGGACTCGATGACCTCTCAAGGTCCCTTCTAGTCCTAGAGTCTATGAATCTATGAAAATATGGTGATAACTATTAGCGATCTGGTTTAGAGACCTTGATTGATTAATCCAGAGTGAAGCAGAGATGTGAAGTGTAGGATATGCCTGCAATGCAGTGTTATGGAAACAGTCTATGTCCAATGCCAGTTTTATAGCTGAATTCTTTTTTCAGAAGTCCCTAATTACAAATGTTGTTTAAACATCATTCTTTTCTGAACAGTTTGTTAAAATGTTAGTGAACGTCCACATCATTCCTTCTCATTATGCTTAAAGGGCCAGTTCCTTAATATCTTTGTTTTCTAATATTTCTCTATAGGCCCAGTTAGACAAATTACAGGAATCCCAGAATTCTCTGCTACACGAAAAGCTGAATGAACTAAAAGTGGAACATGAGACAGAATTACAGGACAAGATAAAACTAATACTTTTAGAAAAAGAGAGAGAAAATAAAAAGGTATAGTAAAGCAGTTTATTTTTAAAAATATGTTTCTTTTATGCACAAGCAATGTATACAAATACATTGTTGTGTTTTGCATGTATAAAGGAGATAAACTCTAGCCCCAAAATTCAGATCCAGATCCAAACTTCTAAAATGTCCAGGGGTGAAATCCTGGCAGCTTTGAAGTCAATGAGAGTTTTGCCATTGTCTTCAATGGAGCCAGGCTTTTACCCCAGATCTGGTGCTCTGCTTTGGGCCCAGGTCTGTATGTTTCTGTTAAAGTGAGGAGAGAGATCAAGACTTGCAATTACTGCACCAATACTAAATGAATATAAGCAGGGGCCAGTAGAAAACAATTATGTCATTGTTAAAAGCATTGTTGGCTAAGGTTTAGAGCAACAAATTGAGAATCAGGAGCCCTTCTGTTCACGGCTCCACAGCTAACTCCTTACCTGAGCCTGGGCAAGAAAATGTAAACCATTCTGTGTATCAGATGACTGCTATTTCAAATGGGCTAATAATAGATTAATTTACCTCACAGTATGTTTGTGAAGTGCTTTGATAATTTTGTATAAAAGATGCTTTATAGAAGTACTATAATATATTCAGTAGTGATATTGTTTAGAATAACTCCCCGGGAGGCTGAAGCTAGAATTTGTATCTCACCTTTTCCTCCCCCTTCACATGCCCTCACTGGTGGAATGCATATTATAGGGCTGTTTGTGAACGGTGGGATGATGGCATAAATGTATCCCTTTGTAAAACTGCTGTAGCCTCTGTTATGGAAACAGCCCTCCACAATTGAAATATATCAGCATATATATTTGCGAAGAAAAATATCCCTGTTAGATCAGATTTTAGTCTGTGACTTTACCAGTCTTCACTGACTTCCTTTAAATTCAGGGAAATACAGATCTTCAGAATATCTGGGGTTAGTGGGGGGGACACTTACTTTTTTAAAAAAAATATCACAGTTCTCTCCAACTTGACTTAATTTCTTGCTAGTAGCCATATTTCAAATGACACTGTGCATTACAAATTTGCCTGAATTATTCATCAGTCTCCTCTTGAACTTCCTTTCCAGACTTCTGGTTTTCAAATTAATCAGTTGATCAGCAGACCATTCACTTCCCCTTTTCTTTTTGTCATCTCTGCAGTATCTCTGATGAAGTATTCTTCACTCTTCTTTTTAAAGTTGTGCCAAGTCCAGTTAATCTTCCTTCATAATCCCTCCTCCCTCCAAAACCCTGACTCATATTAGTTGCTCTCTGCCTTTTCCGTCTCAACAATGTCTTGCCTCTAAATAATATTTATTTATTTGTTACACAAACCGTCAGCACTTGGGTGATAATTTGATATGATGTCTCAGATTCTGGACAGTGCTGTTGCTCAGGAAAAAGACAAATTAAAGGAATCTGTGGAGGAAGAAAAGAAAAAGGTCCAACATTTGGAAAATCAATGGAGACATTTGACTGAGGTATTTAGAAATCCAAAGAGATGAAATAGAACAGCTTACATTCCCAATTTCAAAATCCACTCTAAGCTTGGAGCCCATTGGATTGTGTTCGATGAGGGGTTTCAATGTCAGGCAAAACTTAAACAGAAGATGAACCTGATAGCTATACATCCAGCATGTGTATGCACACACCAAACACACACACTTTGGGAAAACCTTTTTGGGTATGTGCCAATCATCCATAGGGCTCTGAAATGATTAAAGATCTAGAAGTAAGGAGAGCAGCCAGCAGGTAAAGCAGACGAGGATCTGCACCACTTTATTTATAGTCAGATCAATGCACCTGCAGCTGTATTTCTTTGCAGCAACAATGATGTGCAGCCAAGTTCTCTTCCCTGTTGATGTTCCCAGGCCTATATATACTTTCTTTGTCCCTATTCAAAGGGATATATTTGGCACCAATTGGAATTAACTCTGGTACAGTAATAGCTAGTGACCTCTGACATTTTTTTAAATCTGTGCAGTAGAATGCAAAGTATATAATTGTGAGTTTCTCCAGTTGAAATATTTAATATTCACAATTTTAAAAAATAATGACTTATTATTTCTTAATTTATTGCAAACTCCTGGTGCTTAAATAAAAAATTTAAATCATGTTTATGACTATGAGCCAAATTCATTATTGGTGTAAGAGGGCACATCACCATTGACTTCACTGGGCATGTGCCTACTTACACATGATTAATTTTCCCAGAGATTACATGTATATAATGGGTTGAGTGGGATTTCAACTCCGTTAGGAATGAAAAGGAAAGATTCTGGTTCTTTTTTCTCATCTACTGCTTATTTTCTGATTTAGATCATTGAACTTAAAATGAAAGAAGAAGAAATTGTAAATGCCAAACTGAGAGAAGCAGTGGACAGCTTAGAAGAGGCTAGAAAGAGAGAGGTAACTACAATACTCAGTGGTTTGAGCATTGGCCTGCTAAACCCAGGGTTGTGAGTTCAATCCTTGAGGGGGCCACTTAGGGATCTGGGGTAGAATCAGTACTTGGTCCTGCTAGTGCAGGCAGGGGCTGGACTGGATGACCTTTTGGGGTCCCTTCCAGTTCTAGGAGATAGGATATCGCCATAAAAAAAAATAGAAAGGAGAATGTATTTACTAGGTTTTGCATTATACACATTTTTGTTTGAGTGCAATTTCTTCATTGCACCTCGATGAGCCAGGCTGGTTCAAGCACATCCAGAGACCCCTGCAAACCTATTAATTTGAGGGGTCACCTCCTATGGAACTGTCACCCACATGAGAAGTTTGTGGGTATTGTAGTAGTAGCTTATAGTTTTAGCTCTGTAGGTCCCAGGCTCAAACAGGGTCAGTTACATAATCAGTCAAACTCCAGCAATCCACACTTACAGTTAAAATTATGAAACGGGTTGAGAGCTAGGGGACTAAGAGGGGAACCAGAAATAGGGACAGGGAATAGGCAGCACATTGGCTGTGGCCAAGGGAAGCTGAAACAACCTTCGTTGGGGGAAGTGACAGCAACACCTAGGCTGCAGTAGCTCGATCCCTGAAGCAGGGGAAGCAGCCAGTAAGTGAGAGAGCTAAAAAGGCAGGAACCCCGGCCCTTCCACGAACGTCAAATATCCCCACTTTCCCTTTGGAACCAGTTCCAAAATGTTGGGGCAGGGACTGGGAACGGTTCTCAGGTCTTGCTACTGTTCATGAAACACAGCTTGTTCATTCACTTCTTTTATGATATGGAAGAAAAGTTCGGAGCAGAGCTTTGAAAAGTTTCCGCAGAAAACTTCTCAGAGATTTAATAACTGTTTCCTAGGCCATGTTGCAAGATCACCTGTTGATGCAAGACAAACATCTAACACTCATTCAGGATGAGAATGAGTTACTGAAGCAGAAAATTCAGAACGAGATAATGGAATATAAAGAACAAATCAAGCAACATTCAGAGACAATTGTGGCTTTAGAAGACAGACTAATGGAAGCCACACAGCATCAGAAGACTATAGAGGAGGAAAATGTAGCTCTACGGGAAAAAATAGAAAGTAGGTAAATGGATGTATGGGAGCTGTTTTTTATTATTGTTATAAACGCTCGGCTACTGTTAAATTAGCTGCATACTTCCAGAAACTGTAGTACATTGACTTCGGCCTTGGCTACACTTACCCGGTAGTTCGACGGCTGGAAATCGAACTTCTGGGTTCGACTTATCGCGTCTAGTCTGGACGTGATAAGTCGAACCCGGAAGTGCTCGCCGTCGACTGCGGTACTCCAGCTCGCCGAGAGGAGTACCGCGGAGTCGACGGGGGAGCCTGCCTGCCGAGTGTGGACCAAGGTAAGTTCGAACTAATTCGAACTAAGGTACTTCGAACTTCAGCTACGTTATTCACGTAGCTGAAGTTGCGTACCTTAGTTCGAATTAGGGGGGTAGTGTAGACCAAGCCTTCTACTCTGGAAGAGCATTCTCTTGTGTGTTACTCTGAGGTAGGTCTGGATATCTAACATGAATCAGAGTATGAATAATATATCTATGAAAAGTCTCTTTTATTTTACTATGTTTTCTAATATGACTTTTCCAGATGCACTCAGGCCATGCTTTAGTGAAGGATCTGTAACCCTTGAAATCAATGGGATTTAAGCACCTACTTAGAGTTAAGCATGTCTTAAGTGTACCTGAATGGGGATGGACTTTCAAGTACAAGTTTAAAAGCTTTCCTGAATTGGGGCCTAAGTGACTGACAGGATGAAGGACCGAATCTAACATTTTCTGTCTAATGTGCTATGGTTGCTAAGCCAAATATTTCCTTGTAGCGGCTTGCTGCCTATTAATACAAAGATGCGAATGACTGGATTTGAACGGACAGACGTACAAAAAGAAAGACCCTAATCAAATAATGTAATTCACTTGTTGATGGGAAATCTACAGAACAATCTCTCAAAAGCCCTCTATTAAACTCAGGCTGCATCACAAAAGCAAACAGACCTCAAGAATGCATAGGTTTTTGAGAATAAACTAGTAACTGAGTTGATTGTTTTATTTTTTTCTTTAGTATTTCAGAAAGAGCCTCAGAAGTCCGCATCGTCTGTTTCACAAGAGCTTTCTGACAATGAAGAGGCCCATGTTTTTCTGATGTAAGCAGCTGACATCTATTCTCTGATTTTGATCATCATGTAAAAGGGTTTAAGGAAAACTAGTAATCAGTAACAGACTTCTAAAAAGACCAAGGTCCTGATTCTCATCTACACTAAGCCCCCTTTATACCACTCTGGTTTTATAAAGGAGCCTCCCCATGGCTGTAAATGGAAGTTAGTCACGCTTTCAGGTCCCTAAGGGTTTGTCTACACAGCAAAGAAAAACCCATGGCTGGCCTGGGCCAGCTGACTTGGACTTAGGCTGCTGGGCTGTTTCATTGCTGTGTAGACTTCTGGACTCGGGCTGGAGCCTGAGCACTGGGACCCTCCCACCTCACAGGGTCCTAGAGCCTGGGCTCCAGCCCAAGCCTGGAAATCTACCCAGCAATCAAACAACCCCACAGCCCAAGCCTGCGAGCCCAAGTTGGCTGGCATGGGCCAGCCATGGGTTTTTCTTTGCTGTGTAGACATACACTTAGTGTATATGAGAATCAGGCCCAGAACATCTAATACATGTGCATAGAGTCCCAACTCAATGTGAAATGATTCGTACATGAGAAAGGAGCCAGTCTTTATATCATCTTATTTTTGTGGTTTTTCTTCAGCTCAGTATCACTTCCGCGGACTTAAAGTATATTTAAGCCACAAAAACATAGAGCATGTAGTTCTGACATTGCCTTGACAACTACATTCATTGCTTTTGTGGGTTTGAGTATGGATGGCCAATGTACTGCCCATAGGCCAAGTGATGGCTCTCCGAGTTCTACACTGCTTTTACCTTCACTGTTGAGCTGCATCCAACTCAGACTGTTATATAGTGTTCCACCTTGATTGGAGTAGGTCTGATGCAAAATACCACGTCATTTTATGTCATCCATTCTGCAACATCTAGGCATGTTGGCTTGAATTAAGAAGTGAGAAAGACAGTAATACCTAACTCTATGTGCCTGGATTTAGGGGATTTAAAATCATATTTTTAAAATAATGTGTGTGTGTGTATTACTTATATGATCTTACCCTATATGACACGTACACTTTAAGTAATATTAATCTTTCAAATGAAATTGGGTTTTGCAATTATCTGCCTCATGAATTTCAGAGGAGAATTAGCAGCTGCTCGGAAGGAAATCCAGTCCAAGCAAGCTATCATTTTGGGATTAAAGAAAGACCTCTCAGAAGCCAAAGCCAGAATGTCGGATATGATAGGTTTGTGCAATGTATCATGTGATTTACAATACTGCCATGACTTCCCCCAAATCATACTTAGATAATAGGTGTTAATGGAAGGAGAAACAAGAAAGTGAAAATGGATATTATTTTCTCACTGGAACATTTTCATTGAGGTTTAGGCAAAAGCAAAATTGTCTGGTTTTCAGAAAGTGCTTAGCATCCATCTTATGAAAGTCAGCCCCCTTTAAGATGTCTCAAGTTGGGTATCCAAAATTACTAGACACTTCTGAAAATTTTGGCCAGAATTCTTAAATGCTTTATCTTTAGAGGCTTAAATATTGTATTCTGCATAGGAAGGAAGGAAGGAATATTGTGGAATAGAGTCTGACAAAATAGTTTTAAAACTAGAATTGTGTGTATCTGATTTATTTAGCGTGCTGGTAGCCATGGAATATGGGTGCATGTACCTACATTACAAACAGGATATTCATTTAAATTGTCCACAATAAACAATACAACCTATCTCATCTCAGTACTTTTCCAACCCAGAAGAAAAACTGCACTAGCAATGATATAGACACAACTGCTGAAGTGAAAAGATATGCCTTGCTCTGGGTTCTGAGGGGCAGTAAACTCAAGCTCTAATGGACTGCCGGAGTGAGTGAGCTCTGTATCGGAGGTCCTTGGGTGTACACAGCTATGGACTGTCGGAAAAAGCACCTTCATTGATCTCAGCCATCGTGATGTTGTATGGGGAAGAGAAGCATTCTCCAAGACCCTGATCCTAATAGAGTTGAAGGCACCTAGCATCAGGCACTAAGGTAGCCAATAACCACTGAAACCTCTCTCCATGCAGGAGAACTTAGTGAGAAACAAAAGATGGAACTGGAGCGGAACCTAATTCTTGTTGGAAGCCAAGAGAGTGAACTGAAAGTGCTTAGAGAGAAGTTATTTGAGATGTCAGACCTTGTGGACAAGAAGGATAAAGACCTGAGAACTTCAGCTGAAGAATTAAGGTATAAGTCACATCAACATAAAGAATAGCAGAGGGTGAGCTACCCAGCCCAGCAAAGAAAACCACTGACTTCATAAGTCAAATTAGTATTTTGTTTAGATAACTACTTCCCTTGGAAACATTTTAAAATGTAAATTTTTACTTTCCTCTGCAGAAATCTCAAACAATCTTATACAGGGATTTGGAAGAGCCATTGAAAATTGAGTTGTAGCTAAATCACTGCTAGTTATCTCTTCCTCTCTATGTATTTGTATGCTTTAATAGTTATTCATGTTGCTGTTTTCAGCAGACTGATTATTCACCTTCACCCGTCATCCTCTTCAGCAATATTTTCTGCTCTTGACACAGGCATACGAAAGAAAAACTGAAAAAGCTGAAGAATGCAGCAAAAGAAAAGGAGAGTGAATTTGAAAAGCTACCACAAACAGATGTGCAGGCCAGTAACACCACAAAGGATGAAGTCCCCAAAACCAAAAAGGCAAGTCCAAATCAAAACAAGCCAAGAAACTGAGGCTACAATAGACGAAACTGAATAATAAAGAATAAAGAATTGTTAAATAAAGAAAACCTAGAGCAAGATGTCCTTGATGCAGTAGCAGAATCAAACTGAGCGGGCAAGCCCTGGTCAACAATCTATGAGAAGCAATATCCAGAAAGGATCTACAGATAATATATATTTCATAACATTTTCCTTTGGATTTGAGATGTTTGTTTCATTAGGGGCTGCTCTTTAATCAGACATTGCTCCTGATTCTGATCTCACACCAAGTACACTTACATCAGAGTACACCGGTTGAAGTCCGTGGAGTTACAGTGGTATAAAACTGTACAGAGGTGAAATAAGAATCAGACTGCTGGATCCATTGCTTTCTGGCATATATTTGAAATTTTCACTGCCAGATTTGGTGCTCTAGGCAGCTGTGAGGGAAGGAGGTGGAGGGTTGTATTTACTTCCCGCCTTTAGGTGGAGTGGGCCAGGGAGCCACATTTTTAGTCTCAGACCAGAGCAACAGAAAAGGTTGGTTACTCACTGCCTTGATGAGTCTAATGCCTTCCAGCAGGCTTTCCTGGTACATATGTTTGTTGTGGTAATCGTTTTACTACGCAGCTATGTGCTATCTATGTTCTGCACCTAACTATCCTAGGCCATTGCATAATCTGACTATTGCTACCCCTGTCGTGCCTTCACTTCCCCCACCCTGCCTCTTCTATTCTTTAACCTCTTTTGCTGCATCTTGTCTTAAATTAGAGTTCACATTTTTTTCAGGGCAAGGATTGTATCTTTCTATGTGTTTGTACAATTTGTAACACAAAAAGGTGCTGAATTTGATTGGGGCCTTTGGATGCTACCTCAATACCAATAAATGTGATGTTGATGTAGATGTGGGATTTATGATGGATGGCTTTATTGACCATAATAGTAGTAAGAGGAAAATGATAAAAGATTTTAAGGTAAAGTGGCTTTACAGTTCTTGAACAAGAGTTTGTTTACTTGGCTTTGTCATAGAAGTACATTCACTGTTAGACAAGCAGCATTCTCTAATGGGCTAAGCCCAGTACTGAGAGTCAGAAACTTTTGAGTTCTCTACCCAGTTCTGCCAATTCTGCCACTGACATGTTGGCCCTGGGCAAATCGCTTACACTGAAATTCTCAAAAGTGGCTTCTTTTAACTTCAATGGGCGTTGTCAATGCTCTGTACTTGGGAAAGTCCAGGCCCAAGGTGTCCCCGGTCAGATACTCAAAAATTGAGGTACTCAAAATCACTAGTTTCAGACTGGCAGCTGTGTTAGTCTGTATCAACAAAAACAACGAGGCGTCTTTGTGGCACCTTAGAGACTAACACATTTATTTGGGCATAAGCTTTCGTGGGCTAAAACCCACTTCATCAAAATCACTAGCAACTTTTGGAATATTTAACCTCTCTCATTTCCCCTTCTGAAAACTCAGGATAACAGTTTTTATGTACTGCAAAACGTAAAATGTGATGATTACTTAGCTAATGTTTGTACAGCCGCTTTGCAAATGTGAAGTGTTGGAAGTGCTAAGTGTTGTTATAATTGCCAATTAGATTGTGTAAAGCAGCTTTGAAAAAAGATACCATCCTCTAGCTCTCCCACAGCACATTCCTGTTCTTTCCGGTGATACGTAGGCAGAGAGGGTCTAATGTACAGTATAGGATATAATAAGAATAAGAAAATGGGAAAAAGTGCGCTGTTTTCCTGCTTTGTATTGAACTGCTGTATATATTACTGTCCAAAATACGAACAGATTCAAAAAGGTTGTAATAGCAGAAAGAGGTTTTTTAATTAACATCTTTATGAAAATCCTCTGTAATAATAGGCAAAATGCAAGATGAACTGACTTGACTTATACAGCCAAAGTGGTGAATCGTGGCTGGGTGTTGCACTGAGAATTAGCACCAGCCACTTATTGCTTACACATGAGGTGGGGACGTTTGCAGCTGTATATGTGCAGCACTACTTATTTTTCATTTTATAAATGACTTGATTTTAAACAATACAATGAAAATAAGCATTGAGACCCTAGAGAGTATCCTCCAGTTATCATTAGCTGGATGCAGTTTGAATTAACATGCTACATAGACATCTGTGTATATTAATCGTAAAGCCAGACACCGAACAGGGGTGGAATACTGAAATGCATCATTTATATATATTTTTAAAAAACAAATAGGGGCATAATTTAGAAGATCACCTTCAGATGTGGCGTACAGAGTGAATTGCTTTGAAACAACAAACACATCAATGTGAGATGCAGTTTCTTGAGAAAGCAGGGACGGAAATAATTGAAGAGAGCAGTGCCTTAATTTAAACCTCTGTTGAAAGGGGTTGAAAAAGCTGATTTGACATTCAATTTACACATTGAGACCAATGCTGAATAAGCTGCATCGAGGTGTGGCGGCCGCCATCTTGGCTGACACAGCAGGGACTGAACCAGAGACCTCCAGAGCTAAAACGCGTGAGCTACAACAGCCTGAACTGAAGAGCCAACGCTTTACAGCTAGGACAACTCCTGTCCTTTGCGGATTGATGCAGAGGGGGACCTATACCACATATTCTCCAGTGTGTTACATAGGCACTGCTAGCCAGCCAACTACTCCTGTTTTAATTCCTTATCTCTAAAACCGATGGAGAGAGCTACTTTTCCCACAGCAACCAGAATTCGATTCTCAAAACACCTAAGATGACTAGCACATGACTTCTAGCTGGTGAGATCAGAATCACAAATACTGCAAGTGGGGTAATAGTTTTAAGGAAAGCTGCAGAATTTTAGGGCCCAAGCACCTGCATGCATGTGTTTACTTTGAACCAAGGTTATGATATGGCAGTTATTCAAGAGTTACATGGTGCTCGTTTGTGCAGAGCACAGTAATTTGTAACATAATCCAAGATGCTTTGGATGGGTTTCTGATTTCAGAAGCAGACTTTGGACTTGGCAGACCTAGGAGCTACATGTAAAGGCCTCAGACATGAGGAGACAATTCAGCGTCAAAAAGATGCACTGACTGAGCTCCGAGACAGAATCAAGATGCTGGAAAAGACTCAGTCTTTAAGTAAGTACAGCACGCAGTTCTTCTGCTAGAACATTTCCTGGTAATTGTGTAGGTTGAATATAACTGAAAGGGATACTGGGCTCTTTCACAACAGTGAAAGAAATCAAATTTGTGATGTTGGGATTACTAAATTTTCATAATATATCATGAGTAGGGCCCCAGTCCTCCTAACATTAAGCACACGAGTAGTCCCATACAACAGACTAGGAATAAGTTAAGCATGCGTGTAAGTCTTTGCAAGACTGGGGCCTAAATCAATAGAATGTTTAAAGCTAGGAAAGGCAACTAGCCTAAATTGTGCAACCATTGTCCTTATATGGCCAAAATCTGCTCTTACTTTCACCAGCGTAACTCCATAAAATTGAATGGATTTACACTTCTGCAAAACCAGGCCCATAGTTAAATGATAATAGATGCATACCGTGTATCATTCAGAGATAGTCAAGTATATGTAGGTATATACGTATGAAGGGGCTATATTCTGCTCAGAGGTCAGCAAAATGAATCAGCAAGAAGAACCCTTTAAGCTCTGTTCACTATATTTTAAGATTCAGGGTACATCTACACTACAGCGGGGAGTCGATTTAAGATACGCAAATTCAGCTACGTGAATAGCGTAGCTGAATTCGACGTATTGCAGCCGACTTACCCCGTTGTGAGGACGGCGGCAAAATCGACTTCTGCCGCTTTTTGTTGGCGGCGCTTACTACCACCTCCGCTGGTGGAGTTAGAGCGCCGATTTGGGGATCGATTGTCGCGTCCTGACGGGACGCGATAAATCGATCCCCGAGAGGTCGATTTCTACCCGCTGATTCAGGCAGGTAGTATAGACCAGACCTCAGATACTGAGCAGAGGTCTGACTAGACATCTAAATATCATGGGCCACATCTACTCCTGATATAAGCAGGTACAACTCCACTTAAGTCAATAGTTATGCCTGCTTATACCAGCAACGAACTTGGCTCTGCGAGCAGTATTAATACAGTAAGTTATATGTGTTTTTGCTGTGAGGTTCCTTTCCTGTTTTAATTTAACTTTTTTAATTGTTCTCTCTCTACATTTGAAGCTGGGCAAAGTGATTCCCAGCTCGCGTTGACATACTCACGCTAGTGCTCATTGAGCTAACACGCTGAAAATAGTCGTGTAGCTGCAGTAGCAGCGTGGCTAGCCCACACTGAGTACAAACGTGCCTGAACCCCCTGGGTACATACTTAGCACAGCTAGCTTGTGCCACTGCTGGCTGCGCTGCCCGGCAACACTATTATATGTAGTGCACTAGCTAGATGAAAACTAGTGCAAGTATGTCTGTGCGAGCTGGGAATCACACCCCTAGCTCCAAGTATAGAAGTAGCCTCATTCTCTGTCCACAGTTTATACATCTTCAGAAAAATATTGAAGATAAGTATAATCCCCATAAAATTCCAGGATTAGAATAGTAATTTCCAGGGCAATCCCTAAATTTCAAACCTTGAGTACAGTGTCTGATTACTAGATTTATCGTGGGTTATGTTCCTGATTTTATGAGAAAAACATTCCATGTGTTACCCATTTTATATTTATATTTTTACAGAAAAATGTCTTTAGGAAATTTTGAGAACTATTATTAAACCAGTGTGCTTTTAGTAAACCCATTACATCTTACATGTGACAATGTAACAACTCTGCATGGGGGGTTTTCTTGTTCCCTTAGCTATTAAAGAGAAGGTTCCTGAGCCACTTATAGTGCTAAAGAAAGACCTATCTGAGAAAATAGCTCAGAAAATAGGCTTAGAAAAGGAACGTGTGCCATCATCAATAAAAAAAATGGAGGCCAAGGTAAACAGAATTTTATATATTATTTTAGTTGTGGTTTCATTAGAATACATAGGAACATTTTTAAGGGGCAATAAGAAAACCTACAGATAAATATTCCTTAATATCTTTGACTTTTTAGTACAGTTCTTGAAGTCATCTGTCTGTACAAAAAGTGACTTCCTGTAACTATATCTATATAGAACGTTTCCAATATCTCTCTCCTTTAACTCAGCCTTACACAGTGAATGTTGAGTTAACACTTTTGGGCTGAGATTTTCAAAGCTGCATAGAAGATTCAGACACCCGGTTCTCAATATTTTTCACTTCAATAGACTAGTGCTGATTTACACCAGCAGAGGATCTGGCCCCACTGCCCCTACGTCCTCTGTGGGTCCATCTTACTATCTGCCTTTAGGCTGTGAACCATGCAAAAAAGCAACAAAATGTATACGGAGAACAATAAAGGAACTCCCCTGATAGTGTGAATGAGTGTAAAAAACCAAGGAAGCCAGTTGGTGGAATCAAGTGGCGTTTAAGTTGACGTGAATGTTTTGATGCGCACATTATAGTTTTTTAAATCATTTTCTGCCTTAAAAAGTCAATGGTAGTATGGGCAAGCTCTAGCTAAAGAGAAGAGTGTGATAGCAGGAAAAAATGAACAGCACACATACAATATCATCAAAACAATCACTGAGCACTGAGCAAGAGGGGGACCCTAATTAAAAGCCGGTATAAAGATTCATGTGGAGGTGGTGCCCCTTTTGAGGGTGGATCAGAGAAGAAAGTGGCATGGTCAACCAGCAATCAGGTGTGTTTAACATGTCATTTAGTGTACTTTGCACAACAACATAATAGGCCTTCTGGCAGCCAGAAATGACACACTTTGACATTGGTGGGTATTTTTTCACCACAGCTTTGGGTTCTTGCGGTTGTTTTGTTTGTTTGTTTTCTGTGGGAGGGAGAACAGGATTTGGTCTGCAAGTAGTACGGAGATCCATTACTCTGTCTATTTCAGCTTCCAAGCCATTTTCCCAACACATATTCAAATGTAGCCTTAGAGAGGACAGCAAAGTTGGAAATGTCTGATGCTTTAGACCTCAGCGAGAAGATGGTATGTAAATAAATGACAAGGTACAATCGGAAACAGTATATTGTGGGTCCTGTTAAAATCAGTTTCAGAATTTAGTGATCAGCTTCCAAGTACCCTGGGAATCTCATGTACCCTGGGAATCTCATGTATTTCTTAGAGTATGAATTTGTATCTGCAGGAACTTCAAAACCTCTGTTAGTTGCCTGGGAAATATACAGACCGAGCAGCTCTCAATGGCATGTGTTTCTTTTCCCTTCAATTTTAACCTCCAAAAAAATGTTCCCTTAAAAGACCTTAGATCTTTGAATGTCTCCTTAGTATGGCATTAAAATAAAGCCCAAATGATTTCTGTAGCCAGACTGCCCTCCAGCTAATGGGCCCCTTCAATGGCATGACAGCTTACTGCAGTGGATATGTGCTGGGGTATGCTTTGCCTTAAAAGAAGAGAGGATGTGTAGGAATAAATAGCCTGAGACATAGGGATGTTTAAAATGTATTTTAATGAGTTGGGAGCAAGTGCCATCCTTAACCTTCTCTAAAACACAGACCACACACACTATGTAAAGCCAAATACTCAGCCCCTTTCTGAGGTTTGGCAAAATTAGCAATGTTTAGTTCAAGCCTTTTCCCCAAGCTTAGCTGCTCCTAGCATTCCTACCTCCGAACTGCTCTTCTGTCTCTGCTACTGCCTGCCTTGTGCAGAGTGGGATTATGAGCCACGAGCATTAGTGAGTCAACAAAACACACTTAAAAACTTTCCCCTCAGAATCAAGACTGACTAACAGGGCAGGGTGTTTCAGTCCAACATTACCAAGGCTGCTGCACCTGTGGTGCATGATATAAGAAGGGCTGTGTACATAGAGAAGCCTCTAAACTTCAGGAGACATAGAGGACTGAGTGTTCCGTATGCGAATATATGCTTGGGTATCCCTCTGAGTGACTGGAAGTGGAAGACCGAACCAAAAATCCAGTAAAACAACTGGTTCAACTCCCATGCTGTGTTGAGGTGGAAGGAGTTTTTGCTATATCAGTCTAGGCCTTTATAGCCTGCCCATCATCTGAATGCTTCACCCCACGCTTTCCACTTCAGCAGAGGTTATCTGAGTGACAGCTCTCCGCTTCCCCACAGTTTGGATCTGAGAATGTTTCCACCTGATCCTGCATATCCCCAGTAACGGCTTTGTGAGCCACTGCTAAGAACCACTGCCCAAGGACACAGTCAGTGCGCTGACTCATCTTGTTTCTATTTATGTCCCAATTACGGTGTGTTATTTATCTCCCCTTTTTTAAAATGTGCTGATCATCACCAAATAACTGTAAATAAAATCTCCCTATTTTAAACCCAACAGCGACATTTCATCCTGGTTTCTACTTCCTGGAAACAACACTGACCTCCAAGGTCTAGTTAGTTTCGAGTCCTTATGCCTCCATTACATCGCTTTTTACAGATCCAGACTAACACGGCTACCCCTCTGATACTTAACCCAACAAATAGTGACTTGAGAACCACTGGATGCTGATCCAGTTCTGCACCTAACTGCTTCATAGTCAAATTAATTTGTCTAATACATTATGAATGAATTTACGTATTTGGTACATTATTGTTCTGCTTGATTCCTTAGGAACACATAAAGAGGCTAAGGAAAAAAATAGGTTAAATTTAAATGAAGAGGCTAGCACACAATCGTTTATTTACTACCTTTGAATCCTTTACACTAAAACAGAATGAAAGCAGATGGGTTGAGCAGTGTGAGATTTTTCTAATTAGGAGTCAGCACACCTAGTAAATAATTCATTCTCTCCTCTTCATACAGTACCTCAACTTAATTCATGCTCTTGGAAGTCTGATGAATGTGAAGGAGCTGACAGGAGTGCAGTCTGTTAAGCATCTTTCTCAGGATGAGAGGGAAAAAGTGAGACTGCAACGACAGAAGGACCTTGAGCTGCTGTACGATAAGATCAGTAAACTCAAGAGTCGGCTGGAAAGGAAAGAAGAACTACTGAAAGAGTATGAGTCAGACATTGGACAACTCAGGTAGAGAAAACACACTTATTTACTATTTGCTAAGAGCCATGAGAGTGGATCCAGCTGTTTTAGCAAAAAGACCCAAAACTGTGACAAAAATTTGTGAGAAATCTAGCGAAAGGAGCATATTTATAATTCAGTTTTAATTACAGTAGCCTTTGGTGTTTCCATCAAAACATTCACTATGTTATTGCGTGGAAATAAAGCAGGCGTAAGCTAGGAAATGCCCTCTTTGAACTTCATAGCTCTCTAAAATGGTATCTTCTAAGGCCACATCAAGCTAACCAATGAAATACATTAGGAATTCTATTTAAAAACTAACCATACAAGATGGCACAATGTCTATTATTGTATTAAATACCTATGTGTTGTTAGGATTGTCCATTACAAGCTATGTATGGAAACGGTATGCCCAGTTTTCAGAAATGGATATTTTAATAGGACATCCAAATTCTGAGCCCCTATATCAGCACTTAGGCATTCATTCATTTTAAGCATCTGAGTGCCCATTTGAAATCCAAGTTAGGGCTGGTCGCTTAACTACGTCCCATAGAAACTCACATTTGAAAATAGAATCCTGCAGATGAAAACGATATCTAAAGGTTTGTAGTATGAGCAGAGGGGCTGCTTCTATTCTGCAGCAACATTACTCTTGTCTGTTTTTCCTCTTCGAGATTTATTATTAGTAACAGATATAATAATTATATAGTCTTTAATTATTTATATGATTCTTTGAAGAATCCATGGCAAGTGATGCAGTGTTATTCTGCTTAATCATATGCATCACATGTGGTGTTTGTCTCGTACAAGAAAAATGTCTAAACAATTTGGAAAATGAAGCCAAAAAGAACAGTGAAGTGTTGGATGAGATTCCCTGGAATCTCTGGTTAAAATTCCACCCTGAAATTGAAGGAAAGGTTGGGGTTATTTCCCTGCCTATGAAAAAAACCCCATCCCTGTGGATAGTAAAGTCTCCCTAACAGAACTAGCTATCCCCAGAACACATAAAAATGCCTTTTAAAGGAATTTTTTTTTACTTTGAAATGTACAAAATTGCCCCAAATGTGCAGGTATTTTCAACATAATTCCTAAGGACAGAACTCCCAGCAGCCCCTCTTGAGTCTTCACCTAGTGTTCACAATCATGCACACCGAATGATGTGCTGTGCTATCCTCATACTCCATGTACTTTGCAGAAATCAAGTATAAACATTCCTAGCAAACACACTCAGTATGTTGTCTGTGGAATGATGCTACCTCCTTGCTTGGTTGTGGTATGAGAAAGCATTTTTGTTTCAATAGGACGAGTAGATTCCCCATCCCTAGCCATTCCTTTCAGCAGAGACATGCACCCTAAAGAGAGGCGTTTATCGTGGACTAAGGAGAAATTTTTGTGGGAAGTCCTTGTTAAAATATTTTCAGCATTTCACAGGAAAAAACAGGGGGCTTGTTTCTCATTTACACTAAGGCCTTTTCCATGCCTCTGGTAGTGTAAAGGAGCCTTAAAGTGGGTGTACATGTAATTTATCCTCTCTTTTTAGGGCCCCTTACACTGCCAGAGATGTATCAAGAGGCTGTAGCATAGATGAGAATAAAGCCCAAAGGACTTTATCTCTTCTGTTTTGTACAGGGCGAATAAGGTATCTTTGCAAGCGTACCAGGCCGAGATGACTAAACTGGAAGATGAAGTCTATAGAGAAACAGAAGAGAATGCTCTGCTAAAAGAGGCTCTAGAGAGGACACAGTTCCAGCTGAATCAGGAGAAAAGATTGAACAGAGCTGTTAAACTGCATAAGGTAACGGTCTAGGGACAAACGTCATGGCAGTGCTTCCATGAACCTGGTAGCTAAACATCCTCTTCTCCAGCTGTGTGTTGGACAGTAATCTAATGATTTAGGGGGCTGAATTTTGGTAGGTGCTGCTTGGAAACATCCTTGCTGTGGCAGGCACCAATGAAAGATGATAGAGATAGCTGCAGGGTTAACATGGAGACGTCACCCTGCAATCCAAACACCACAGAACAAGACCCTCCAAGTTTTGACTTGGGTATGTGGAGGAGGGAGGGGAGCTAATCACAAACATGTAGTAAGCTGGAAGGGCCTCTGTGTGTCTATCTTTGCACAGGGTTCAGCAGATCCCAAGGAGCCTATCACGTTAATATGTAACCAAGAATAGAACTAGCTGAGATTTAGGACAAAAATAGTAGCACACTTGCTATTTTTCCCTTGATTTCTCTAATCTAGCTGTGTAGTGTCATGAGCTTGGAGAGTGCTTTGTAGCCCCAAAAGGGCATATGCTAAGTGGTTTTATCCTGACTGTCATATTTAGTTGATGCTTTGGGTCTTCATCAAAATGTCCCTTAGAAGGGTGAATTGCACATTGATACAAGAAAAGACCATTCACATTTGAAGGAAGTATTGAGATTAAACAGTAATTGTCAGCAGTTAGCTGCTTTTTTCATTTCGGCTTGATGTTGGCTTTGGTGAATGTGAGTAACTAAGTCTGCTTTGTTGATCTTATCAAATTTGGAGTCATAGTTAGTTCTGATGTGTCTCAGCTAAATTTTTGATAGGATGTCCAAGGCAAGATTTGCAATTGGATGTCATTTTACTGGTATTTTCACCCAGAGCCATTTAGAGGAACTGGAGAAGAGAAGTGAAAAGTTGTCACCATGTTGTACCTGTTCACAAAAAGACAGAGCCAGCAAGGTATGAATATGTGTGAACACTTGCTCATAGTAGCAGATCAATGTAATAATTTTGCCTAACTTATAAGAAATGGACTTCAGTACAGCTAATAATAATTCATTTGTGTGTCATAACCTCCATGAATGAAGAGATTGAACTGGCCCAGCAATATGAATGAAGAGCTGTCAGTAAAGTAGTAGTAATATTAATGGCATTGATCCAAAGAACTCAAAGCAGAAACCCCATTATACAGACTGGGAAACTGAGGTACGGAGAAGTTAAGCAACTCATTCAAGATCACATAGCCGGCCAGAGGCAGAAACAGAACCCAGCTCTCCTGATTTGCAGTCCCCTGTTCCAACCAACAGAGCACAGTGAAGTAGGGGAAAGCCAATGTTGCAACTGAATGAACAGCAGGAGGGAAGCAGCAAGGAACTGTGGAGGGGAGGAAGCACATACAGCAGGAGCCTGGGGAGCAGATGAACAACACAGGGGAAACTGGGAGGGGTGCCATGTATTGAATTAAAAAGGGCCAAATTTGGAACATAAGTGAAATGACTATAATTCCATAGAGGCGCTCAAGCTCTCAGTGTATGCACATCCTGAATTCCTTAGGGGGACTCTGACCTCTTCATTCCTTAGTTGCCGATTATTATTTGTATGTGCAAGGCACTACACACATCAACAGGTACAGAATTTGAAATTTCTGCAAGCTCTACCTAGAGAACCTTGAAAGATGTTGTACATTTCAAAGCTGCAGCATAGAACCAGTGCAGTCATCCTCTCCTGACACTTGGATGTCTGGACTGTGCATGCCTTTTTCTGATTACATAACGAGTTAGTGAACTGTAGATTCTTGCAGTAAGCCTCCCCTCATACTGCGTAAAGTTATGGTTCTCTTAACCACTTGGTCAGCCTAAGACAATCACCTTAATTAACCTATGCTCTGTCTAATGCATTCTATGCCTAATTAACCCATTAATTGTAAATCTCCTTTTATAGAACCTGGGTAAAATTTTCAAAAGTGCCTTAGTCCCTCTAAAAGTCAAATGAGATTTATTTTGCTTAGGCCCTTTTGAAAATTTACTCTCTACGTCTATAGGGGAAGACATTCTTGAAGTCACGATTTACCTTCTCTGCAGCTGAGAGGTCTTTTTTGTAAATCACAGGCTGTTTATGGAATCTAAAGGTCCCTATATCTCTATCTGAAACAGAATTGTGCAGCATCTGTTATTTGCTTATGAAAATACCTAGTCCAGAAGGGCCCAGTGGTCTTTCTGTTACGGATGTGACCACACCATTTGCTTTAAGCATCTGTAAACACAAGTTATTACATTTTACTTTTTACTAGGAGGAAATAATATAGTCTTGATACACCACACAGGGGGCTCACTCTAGTAAAGTGGAGCTTTAGAATTTTTCAGTATATTTGGAATTCGTTTTAAAGATCCATCTCCTGGAGTCATGTGATTATCTGAGACGCTCAGCATTCATTTTTTTAAAAAGTAAATCTCTAGCCCTCATAGTTGCAGAGAAAAGTCTGAAAACGTGATCCCCAGAGGCTCAAAATCCAGAAGGCAAAAGAATAAAAAGAACCCAAAATGTATTATTTTTCAACTCTCATGATTTTTTAAACCAGTTGCCTCAATATGGGGGGCCTGACTCATGATTTTTGAATGCTTGGGATTGGCAATCCTCTGAATTTGTTGTCACAGACAGCATCCTCACACTCACCATCCTTTCACCATGGAGCACTGGTTTTAGTTCTCCCAGGCACAAGGATATACAGAGGGAATCCCAAGGTAGGGTTATGAACCAGTAATTGGTAATCTTCTTTTCAGATCTACGCCCACCTACCCCACACAGCTCACTTAAATCCCTAATATTCACTAGGCAGTCCACACAGATGACACGAGATAATTTCTTTGTGACTTATTGATCGCTGCTTAGTTACCATAAAGCTCCATGTACACTTGCGGTGTTTCACAAATAATATCTGACACTCCCCTGTGGGGGAAGGAAACTAGTACATTTTATTTGTATTAACAAGCAGATGCTTAAAAAAGCAGGATCCAGCACCAGATTCCCTCGATCAGTCAGTAAGGATTATAAAGGGTAGGTCACGCATAACAAATCTGATTAACTTCCTTGTGGAAATGACAATGAGAGCTGACAGGAGAGAGGCAGCAGACGTAATGCACTAGGAGTTCAAGAGGGTTTAAACAGCACCCCCAAGGGAGAGAAGTACCGTGTATAAGATTAGTAATTACAGTATTAATGATGAAAAATTGGCATAGTGTCACTGGTCGGATAAGGAGAGGTGATGAGTGATGCAGGGATTGTCCTAACCTCCAGTATTAGTCAGACTCCAGAGAAAAGAACTTGCAGTTGCATGTACTAATTTTCAGACCAAATGCAACTGGAAGGGAAACCAGGACCTAAAAGAACAGAGCTTACTCAGAAGAGTGAGAAGAGAGGCAAGAAACAAGGAAAGGGATTCTACTTGGAGGTCACATGCAGTCTGTTCATGAAAAGGAAGTGGTGATAACAGTGAAGGGAATATTTCTAAAATACTTCACTTCCCTTTGTCCTACTTCCTTTTGGCTCTGCACAATCACAAGTATCATCTTATAAAGCAGTGCCCCAGTGTCCGGGCCCTTCAGACTTTGGTCTAATCTGCATTTATGCAAGTCACCAAATCATCAGACAAGTTAGCAGAATACAGTGGGACTGGCATTCTCCTACAAACAGTTTCATCACTGCAATAAACAGGAGTACAGCTCATTAGGATTAAAATGCATTGGCAAGGCTATATGAGGCTGTGCGAGGAGTGTCGTGTGTAAGGCACGGAAGGTAATTGTCCCTCTCTGTTCGGCACTGTGTCCAATTCTGTGTCACACTTAAGGAAAGATGTGGACAAATTGGAGAGAGTCCAGAGGAGAGCAATAAAAATGATAAAAGATGTAGAAAACCTAACCTTTGAGGGACGATTAAAAAAGCAGGCATGTTTAGTCTTGAGAAAAGAAGACTGAGAGGGGGGGGGCCCAATAACAGTCTTTAAGTATGTCAAGGGCTGTTGTGAAACAGATGGTGATCAATTGTTCTCTGTATCTACTGAAGGTAGGACAAGAAGTAGTGGGCTTAATTGGCAGCCAGGGGGTTTAGGTTAGATATTAGGGGGGAAATTAAATTAAACTCTGGAATAGGCTTCTAAGAGAGGTTGTGGAGTCCCCATCATTGGAGGTTTTTAAGAAGTTGGACAGACACCTGTCAGGGCTGGTGTAGGTTTACTTGATCCTGCCACAGCTCAGAGGGCTGGACTTGATGACTTCTTGAGATCCCTTCCAGCCCCACATTTCTATGATTATGTGGTTTAACCCAGCTCTATCAGTAGCTCATTGTTACGAGGATTAAACCAAATCATTAAAAAATGGGTGCTGAGATTCAGATTTAGGTATCATAAGTGGCCTGATTTTTCTTAAGTGCTGGATATGCAGCAGCTTCCATACACGGAACCAGGCCTCATCCTGGCCTTCCATCTTGTGTGCTACACTAACTTGGTGCAGGCATCATAGACAACCATTTGCACCACTGCACCTCCCTCCGTGTGGTGTTACTGCTACTGCATGTTGGCAATCTACATTAGCAAGTTTACCCTTTGGTTTAAATCTGCATTTATTGCATAATATTGATGTGATGAACACATGAGCATGAGAAAGATAGGAAAGTTCAGGTTTACATTGCAATCTACAAGCTTTAAGTTGTCCCATATAAGAACAATTTTTTAATCTCTCTCTATCTCGCAGCCTGGACCCAAAACAAAATCATTCCCCGAAAAGCTGAAGACAACAGACCATGTGATAGAAACATTTAAGAGGAGAGCACATAGTAATGCCACCTCATAGGCATTTCTCTTGCAAAATCCTGTGGTAGGAATTTGCCAAGTAATGTAATACTATTTGGGTTAGACCTGTTATTAATTGTATTGTTTTGATGAGAATCCATTTAGCCCTTGTGTAAATACATGAAATGCTGCAGTATATCTTGAATTACATAGGACTTGTTTTTTCTTAAGTATGTTGCTTATGTACCATATTGTATTTTTGATTATTAGAAGTGTAAGAAAAATGGTCATTTTAATACAAACTGATATATAAATTCAGAAGTGTCTTTTTTATCTTTATACGTATCCTTTTTTTAAATCAAACTCCTAAGGTCTGCTTAGGTTAAATTTTATTATGCTGGTGTAACTCGCTTGAGCCCTGACACAATCCTAAATCCATAATAGAGTTGCAACATGAGGTATGAAAATGGACCACCAGGTTCTAGCAACTAAATTCCAGCATTGCATAAATATGATTGAACAGAACTGTTCTGAGTCCATTGTGTAATTACAACCAATTGAAAGGACGCTGTTCGTTTACTAGTATGTTACTTAAATAATACACCTGCATGAACAATCTGGGAGCCACAGTTGATAAGCAGCCTTAGGGACCAACCCAAATTCCCATACTCCAGGGAATACAGAACAGCAAGGGCTCACCTGTCTGTTACTCTGATCAGATGTATTATTTATTACTATAGCGTTCTTGAAAACTAAAGGCTATTTTCCTTTGCAAAATCAGAGCAAAATGTTGGTCGTAGCTACCCCCCAAAATAATCCTTGATATATGAGAAAGCTAATCTTGCTAAGTAGTGAGGCAGATGTTTGCCCATTCACTGCTGGGTCAGTGCAGTAAGCTAGTGGTTCTGGTACAGATTGTCCCCACAGTCATTCTCCCTTTGTTGTATTCTGAAAAGTTTGCACAGATCCTTTCAACAATGGGTAATTTGGATTCTAGGCTGTATAGATAAAATCTTTTTATATCGCAAATTGTCTACATTTTGGCACTAACAAACTGGCTCATTTGTGCTAAAATGTCCAGTGTGTGGACGTGCTTTAGTCAGAGTCTCACTGCTAACGTTATGTACGGTACAATAGTCTGTAACCAGTAGCTCTTTTCTGGTGCAGACTTGGTTTAGTTCCTAACACACTGGGTAAAGTCTGTCTCTGTTTAGGACTTGGCCTATTTTTCTTACCAGATGTGCAATGTGCTTCCATCTGTATAATGTCCTGAGTTTATTTTGGGACAATACATGACCTCATATGCCTGTTTTATTTTAACATTTTTCTCTGACCCCGTCCATCTGTTCTGTTTGAACCTTTGCAGCAGTTCTTCCTTGAGGGTTTTATGGGGCACCATTATTTTGCAATCCTCATATATTGCCCTTCCCCCTGCCCTATAACATTAGCTAATTTCTATAGCTGCAGTATCCTTGAATAATCTAGTTTTGCATGTGGCTATCACTTCAGTATTGTCCCAAGGATTTGAAAAGTCCCCTCTGTCTTGCTTGTGATAAATTTAATCTTGAGGTCAGCGGTTAGTAAGGTAATCATTACCAAACTAGCATATGCTCCATTATTTCCTACTTATTTTCTTTCATATTCTTATCCATTGCTCTTCCCAGTGCATCAGCTGTAGATGTAACTTTGCTACAATACTTTCAGGTAATCTCAGAAGCTTGATCATAATTTTTTTAATCTGCAGAGGGCAGTCACTCAGGGACTTCATAAAGAATAATTGCTGGCTTATGGTCAGTTTCAGACCCTTAATAGTCTAATTAAACAGTTCTCTAGCAAATACAATGTTTAGCAGCT
The DNA here is from genome assembly GCF_013100865.1 of Trachemys scripta elegans. Lineage (NCBI taxonomy): Eukaryota > Metazoa > Chordata > Testudines > Emydidae > Trachemys > Trachemys scripta. The sequence goes on from NC_048316.1 coordinate 14,144,773, forward strand.
TTTTTATCTATATGTCTAATTTCCATATGTCAGTCAATATTGTATCTAAACAGGAGGTCATCACTGATAATCAGACCTTTGCTCAAGGTTTTCAAATGTTTCAAAATATTTTGCAACACAGGGAAACTGTTACGGTTATATCATTCCTGCAGAGTTCTGATGACACCAAAAATCAATAGCTTTGCCCTTGGTGTGCTCAGCATGTGATGCTAAAAGTCTAGTAACGTCCAACAATCTGAGAAGTTGAGGAAACTAGTACGAGCCATGTACTTGGTGTGTTACTGCTCCTCCCAAATTGTTAAAAACATATAAATGAAGTAAATTTGCCCTGATTTTCAGAGGTCCTGAGCAACCGCAGCTTTCTGTAGAAGTTAGTGGGAACACATATGTGCTCAGCACCTTTAAAAATCAGGGAAATTATTTTTAAAAAGCTTATTTTTAACAGGGTACCTATTCTCAAGATTCAGTGCACAGAGCCAATGTGCTACAATAACCTTTTCCAGCAACCTCATGCATGAAAATATCTACATCTTTGCGATTCGCACTTGCATTGAGTCATTATTTTATCTCGGTATTTGGCACTGGTTCAACTGCTGCTGGAATACTGTGTTCAGTTTTGGTGCCCATAATTCAAGAAGGAAATAGATAAATTAAGGAGGGTACAGAAAAGAGCAACGGGAATGAATAAAGGCTTCGAAAACATGCCTTACAGCGAGAAACAAAGAGTATGCCCTGGTCTACACTGGGGGGGGGATTGATCTAAGTTACACAACTTCAGCCACGTGAATAACTTAGCTCAAGTCGACGTTCTTAGATCGACTTACCGTGGTGTCTTCACCACGGTGAGTCTGCTGCTGCTGCTCCCCCATCGACTCCGTCTGCACCTCTTGCGGCGGTGGAGTACAGGAGTCGACGGGAGAGTGCTCAGGGGTCGATTTATCGCATCTAGATTAGACGCGATAAATCAACCCCCGCTGGATCGGTCGCTGCCCGCAGATCCGAAGGGTAGTGAAGACATACCCTATGAAACTTAACAAAGAAAAGGTTAAGGTGTGACTTGATTATAGTCTGTAAGTACACCTCTACCCCGATATAATGCGACCCAATATAACACGAATTCAGATATAATGCGGTAAAGCAGTGCTTCGAGGGGGCGGGGCTGTGCACTCCGGTGGCTCAAAGCAAGTTTGATATAACATGGTTTCACCTATAACACGGTAAGATTTTTTGGCTCCCAAGGACAGCGTTATATCGAGGTAGAGGTGTATCTACATGGGGAACAAATATTTAATAATGGGATCTTCACTTCTAGCAGAGCAAGGTATAACACAATCCAATGATTGGAAGTTGAAGCTAGACAAATTCAAACTGGAAGTACGGTGTACATTTTTGACAGGATAATTAACTGTTAGAACAATTTATCAAGGGTCATGGTGCATTCTCCATCACTGACAATATTGAAATCAAGACTGGATGTCTTTCTAAAAGAGCTGCTCTAGGAATTATTTTGGGGAAGTTCTCTGGAGTGTGTTATACAGGAGGTCAGACTAGATGACAACAATGGTCCCTCTGGCTTTGGAATCTATGGAACAAGTTCTCCTTTATAGCTTAGACATATTTGTTTGCTCTGCTTATTTCTTCACCACTGCTGTATACTTCATAGAACAGCTTCTGAAAAGTTGCTCCACTAATTCCATTATAAATGTTCGTTAGTAATTGCATTTCTAGTACTGTGAATTGGTACTTTAATTAAATATCATTTTCACGCCCTATAGCCTGATGTGGTTTTTGTGTTTGTTTTTTTCTTACTGCCAGGCCATTGAAAAGGACACAAAACAACCACGCTTTTAACTGCTGCTCGCAGTTCTCTCCCACTCATTCAGTCAGGCCTCGTGTTGAAACCAGGAGGTTTTGACAAGAGACTGGCATTCAAAAATATCTGTTTCAAGTCAGCCAGCTACCATCCAAGGGCTTGATATTCTCAAAATAGCTGGTGACAAGCATAAATCAGCTTTATCAAAACTATTTCTATTGCCAGAAAACTTAAGACCTGAACCAAAGAAGAATAATTTCAAGCAAACAAAAGAAGAATCTTTATCTTGTTGAACACGCAAAGCAATCATTAAGGGTTGCATATTCAGCTGCTCTGTAGCCCTGCCTGGGTTTGCAGGTACTGAGCTCTAGCTACCTGATTGCAGCTGCTCAGATAGTCTGCTTTGCATCAGCAATTAAATTGTGGGTGCATATCATGCCACGCCTTGGAAAATTTATCCCTGAATATATTAGACCTCTTGACCAAAATGACCTGTTATGGGTCATATCATTTGTGGGAGGAAGCCTATTGGTGGTTGTTTTTTAAAAGTGTAATTCAGGTTGAATGGAATTCAAGTGAAGTTCGCAGCCATTTTAAAAGTGTGTCAAGACTCTGGAGACCACACATAGATACCCCTCTGTTGCTGAGATGTCATCTCAGCAATTTCCTCCATCTTTTGTCGTGATATTCGGATTGTAAGATCTTTGGATCAGGTGCCGTCTATTTCTGCGCATTTGCCCAGTGGCTAGCTTGTTTGGGGCCTTTCTTTTTAAAATAAATACTCCAAAACCATAAATCACAGAAATGTGGGGCTGGAAGAGACCTAGAGAAGTCATCGAGTCTAGCCCCCTGTGCTGAGGCAGGACCAAATAAACACAGAACATCCCTGACAGAGGTTTCTCCAACCTGTACTTAAAAATCTCCAATGATGGAGATGGGGATTCCACATCCTCCCTTGAAAGCCTATTCCAGAGCTTAGCTACCCCTGTAATTAGAAAGTTTTCCCCAAATCTCCCTGGCTGCAGATGGAGCTCATTACTTCTTGTCTGCCTTCAGTGAACGTGGACAACAGATGATCACCATGCTCAGCATAATAGCCCCTTAGCATATTTAAAGCCTGTTACCAGGTCCGACCTCAGTCTTCAAGACTAAACATGCCCAGTTTTTTAACCTTTCCTCACAGGCTGGGTTTTCTAAACCTTTTATCATTTTTGTTGCTCTTCTCTGGATGCCCTTCAGTTTATCCACCTCTTTCCTAAAGTGTGGCGCCCAGAACTGGACACAGGGCTGTAGCTGAAGCCTCAGCAGTGCTGGGTAGAGCAGGACAATTAACTGCCGGGTCTTATATATGACACTTCTGTTAGTACACCCCGGAAAGATATTTGCCTTTTTCACAACTGCATCACAGTGCTGACTCGTATTCAGTTTGTGATCCCATATAACTCCCAGATTCTCTTCAGCAGTACTACCACCTAGCCAGTTATTCCCCATTTTGTAGTTGTGCATTGATTTTATCTTCCGAACGTGTAGCACTTTGCACTTGTCTTTATTGAATTTCATCTTGTTGATGTCAGACCAATTCTCCAATTTCTCAAGGTCATTTTGAATTCTAATCCTGTCCTCCAAAGTGCTAGCCTCCCCTTCCACCTCGGTGTCATCTGTAAATTTTATAACATACTGTTCACTCCATTATCCAAGTCATTCATGAAAACGTCCATCTTTAAAAAGGGGAATAAAGATACATTAAAAATTACTAAAATTTTCTTACTAAATTTAAGATACATCACGTCTACAGCTTCACCCTCCATCTACTAGACCAGGAACGTTATCAAAGAAAGAAATGAGGCTGGTTTGGCATGATTTGTTCTTGACAAATCCATGCTGGCTATTTGGTATAACCCTATTCTCGAGGTGCGTACACATGGATTCTTTAATAATTTGTTTCAGTATCTTTCCGGGTATCAAAGCTAGGCTGACTAGTCTACAATTTGCCGAGTCCCCTTTATTCCCCTTTTTAAAGATGGGAACTGTGTTTGCTCTTCTCCAGTTCTCTGGGACCTCACCCATCCTCCGTGGGTTCTCAAAGATAATCGCTAATGGTTCCGAGATTGCTTCAGCTAGTTCCTAAAGTACCCTACAATGAATTTCGTCAGGTTCGGATGAATTGAATATATCTGACTTATCTAAATATTCTTTAACTCATTCTTTCTCTTTTTTGACTTGCATGCCTTCACCCTTGTTGTTAATATTAATTGTATTAAGCATCTGGTCACAATTAACCTTTTTAGTGGAGACGGAAGCAAAATAAGCATTAAACAACTGGGCCTTCCTAATGTCATCCATTATTAGCTCTCCTTCCCCACTAAGTAGAGGACCTACATTGTCCTTTGTCGTTCTCGTGTTACTAAAGTATGTAAATAACCTTATTTTCTTATTGCCTTCTCTGTCCCTTGCTAGGTGTAATTCATGTTGTGCCTTAATCTTAGTCTTTCTAATTTTGTCCCCACTCTTCTTTTGTACCTATCCCTAGCAATTTGTCCAAGTTTGCACTTTTTGTAGGGTTCTTTTTTGATTTGCGGGTCATTAAAAAGTTCCTGATGGCACTATATTGGCCTCTTACTGTTTTTCCTATCTTTCCTTCACATGGAGATAGTTTGCTGTTTTGTGTTTAATATTAATTTAATATAAGGATATAAATATATCCTTAAATAGTGTTTCTACCAGCAATTTTCCAACTTGTCAGTTAATGCTGGCATTGACTTCGCTCACATATAGCGGTGCTTCTGTACATATAAATATACGCACATATTTATTTCTTGACAATAATAAAAAAAGGAGGCTTGGCTTCTTTTTTTGTATGTGAGCCAGCTCTTCCTGGGTAACCCTGCTATGCTGGTGCCAAGTTCGGCACATCACAGTCACTTTCACGGCAACAGACCAGTGTCACAAACACAGGATTATGACTTGGCTGCAGGGGATTCCAGCAGAAGGAGAAGCTTGGCAGGAGAGAAGAAAGGTCAGCTCAACACCCTAGGGGAGGGAGAGCCCCAATTAGTGGTTGTATTTTTTTAATAAAATATCTATCTTCCCCGTCTAATTCATTTCAGTGAAGTGAAATGGACTTCCCCAATAGAGGTTTCCTTTAATGGTGTTGATTAATGAATATTTAATATGCAAAGTAAATTGATTTGGGATCTGAATCCTAAACTGCAGCAATAATAATGCTTAGCTCTTACAAAAGCTGCTGTCTTGTACAATTCCTTCTAAGGTCCTACCACGCATGCTCTTCTTTTTGTAGCATTCTGTGATGTTACCTTGTCTGTAATTGTTGTAAGATGTTCAGCTATCGTAGCAATGCTTGGTATTAAAAAAACCCCAACCTATTAATCTCTTTCAATTGCTAGCAGATATTAGTTTGACATCTCTACACCCATCAGCTAATCCATTGTCCCTCCCTGCCTACAGCAGCCTCATAATCTCCCAGGGCAGATATACCATTATTACACACAAGATGGTCACAAACACCGCAAAAGAGTAATTAGCTTGCAAATCTGTGGTGTCTTCCATTCAAGGATCTCAAAACACGAATTAAGGGGGAGAGAGAGAGACACTCTCTCACTCTGTCCCTGTTTAACAAGCAAAGGCCAGGCACAGAGACTTTAAGGGCCAGGGCCCAGATTCACAAACGTAATCAATGGAAGTTAGGAGCCTAAACGACCTTTAAAAATCTGGTCTTAAGTGACTTGCCCAAGATCCCATAGGAAGTATGTAGCAGAGATAAAAAATATAAGCGGGAGTCCAGGCTCTTGGTTCTAGCTAATCACTTGACCCATGGTTCCCAAACAGCAGCCATCCATCAGACCCTCAATGGACTGCAGGAAGCTGGCTGGTCTAGTGGTGCTGTGTGTTCTCCTTGTTTCCATCCTTGTTACTTCGCTATGTCAGCCATTGCAGTATTTGCCAGCGGTGCTGGCAGTGGGAGGAAAAGTGGTCCACGCCAGCACCAATGGGAGGGAAGGGGTGTGTTAGCCAGTATCTCCTTAAGCGGTGGGCCACTTAATGAGACAGTTTAAGAACTCCTGGACTAGAGTGTGGGAGCGTAGAAGTCTAGCACACCAAGGACTGCTTCCCCTAGGAAATGATACAGCTGGGGGTGCAGGGCATAGGAAGGGGTTGAGAGAATTCCGCTGGTTGCTAAAGTTTGCTGCAGAAGGAAACTTCCTCTCTTTATAAGGTGGCGCTTGGACTAGGGGAGTGTCAGGAAGAGAAGCAGCCTTTTAGCCTCCCCTGTTTGTGTGTGTCCTGCTACAGCCCCTGTACTGGGCACCAGCCTGAGTCTGTCCGTCCTGGATTGGGCAGCAACCTGACGCGTCTGTCTGTCCTGTGTGCCACAGCCCGTATCCTGTCCAGCCTGACCCTCCTGTCTGTCCTGCACTGTGCACCAACCTCGCCTGTCTGTTCTGTGCTCCAGCCATGTCGTGTCCAGCCCGACCCTCCTGTCGGTCTGACCTGCGCTTGACCCTCTGTCCTGTCTGTCGGTCTGTCCTGCACTGTGCACCAACCTGACGGATCTGTCTGTCCCGTGTCCTGTCCAGCCAGACCTGCCTGTTGCTCTTTCCTGTGCCCCAGCCATGTCCTGTCCAACCTGATGCCCTTTCTCTGTCCTGCACTGTGCACCAACCTCACCTGTCTGTCCTGTGCCCTGTCCTGTCCAGCCAGAATCTCCTGTCTGTCTGTCCTGCACTGTGCACCGACCTGCCCCGTCTGTCTATCCTGTGCCCCAGCCCCTGTCCTGCCCAGCCTGCCTCTCCCGTCTGTCTGTCCTGCACTGTCCTGCCCAGCCTGCTCCGTCTGTCTGTCCTGTGCCCCAGCCCCTGTCCAGCCAGAATCTCCTGTCTGTCCTGCACTGTGCACCAACCTCACCTGTCTGTCCTGTGCCCCAGCCCCTGTCCTGCCCAGCCTGCCCCTCCCGTCTGTCTGTCCTGCACTGTGCACCGACCTGCCCCTCCTGTCTGTCTGTCCTGTGCCCCAGCCCCTGTCCTGCCTAGCCTGCCCCTCCCGTCTGTCTGTCCTGCCCTGTGCACCTGCCCGGTCTGCCTGCCCTGTACCGCCCCCGAGTCCCGCCCCCGCCCCCCCGGGCTGCGGTGTGGGTCGGTCCCGCCGCCGGGCCCCGCTGTCAGTCAGTGGCGGGCGCGGGGGGGCGGGGCCGGCTCATCAGCTGGGCCAGTCGCCGCCGCCGCCGCTGCAGAGTCTCGGCCGCACCAGGCGCCGCGCCCAGGGCTCGCCGGGACCATGGCCACGGACGAGCTGGCCAGCAAGCTGGGCCGCCGGCTGCAGCTCGAGGAGGAGGGCGGCGGGCCCGAGGGGCAGAACGGGGAGGCGGCGGAGCCCGAGCCCGAGCCCGACGGCCCGGAGCCCCTGGGCGGCGGCGCGGATGGCGAGCTGAGCGCCAAGCTGCAGCGGCGCACGGAGCTCAACCAGGGCGGCGGGGAGTTCTCGCCGGGCGGCGGCCGCAAGGTCTTTAACCCCTACACCGAGTTCCGCGAGTTCTCCCGCCGGCAGATCCGCGACATGGAGCGTCTCTTCCGGCAGTGAGTGCCCGGGCCGGGGGCGGCCGGGGTCGAGGGGGCGCGGGGCGGGTAGGGGGGGGCCGCGGCCGGGGGGGGGGCAGGGGGGGCCGTGGGGCACAGGGAGGCAGGGGGCGCCCGGTGGGGCGGGGAGCACGGGGCGGGCAGGGGAGACCGGGGGCAGGGGGCGCCGTGGGGCACAGGGAGGCAGGGGGCGCCCGGGGGGGCCGGGGAGCACGGGGCAGGCAGGGAGCGCTGGGGGGCACGGAGGGGACACGGGCCGGGCAGGGGGCGCCCGGGGCGCGTGTGGGTCGGGGGCCATGTAAGGTGTTGCAGTGAGTGCCAGGGGAGAGGAGGACCGAGGAGTTGAGCAGCTCCCCCGGCAGCCGGGTCTGGGGACCGGGAAAGTGACCCCTCTAAAGCCCGGGGGAGGAGGAGACCTTCGGTGCCCGGGGAGAAGGGGATCCCCCCAACCACACACGACAGGGCATGGATGGAGCCACTTGCAAACACCGAGTACTGGGTGGAGATCCTCCTCCCCAGCCCTCCTTCCTCTGAGGGGAGACACTTGTTTTCCTGGTGGATCAAACTCTGGTTGGGGGAAATCCAGCCCCCTTCCTTTCCCTCCTGGGGAGCAAATCCACCCGCTTACCCATCCTCATCGCCTGCCCCAGGTGAAGAACAAACTCTGTCTTGGGGGAGAGTTTCCCCGGGACACTAATCTGCCCCGTGGGGCATCACTGACCTATGCACAAGTGGGGTGGGGGGTGGTTCTGCTTGCTTCTGGCAGGCTTTGAGATCACAGCCATGTGACACTGGGGGGAGTAGGAATGGTTACATTAGGAGCATGAGGATTTCCCCCTTTCCTCCCCCAAAAGACTGCTAGACCTAGCTGCATTAGAGAGGCTGGGCTTTTGATTTACAGTAGGGTGTGCAACGTGCCTGTGGATAGAAGAGGGAAAAGATATCTGCACAAACTCCCCTCTCCTCTTAAGTGAGTCTGGCAAAGGTGTGAAGCCTCCAGATATCTGCAGAAGAAGTTGACCCTGCACAAGAAGGGCTAGTGGTGTGAGGGTGATTAGCATTTCTGCTGCATGCTGCGATAATACCCAGTGCAGCTTTTGTAATAGTTAAAGCTTAGGAGATCTTGTTCCCTTTTTTGTGGTGTACGTGTGTGTGTAAGTTCTGCTTCCAGAATTGGAGATGACTTGCTCTCGTTTTGGATTTAACAAGAAAATTCTTCTATCTCTTCCCAACAAACCAGGCCGTGCCTGTGGCGTTATGCTTTGCAGACATTGCTCATTTTAGTAGAGTTAGAGTATAAGAGGCAACTTTTAGAAAAACCTGACGTGGCAATAAATTTCACACATCAGAGCAACACTTCCTGCTCTATTAATTTCTGCTGTATTCCTCTTTTCGGTTGGTCTCCATTCAGTCCCTCCTGAGGCTCGCGCTCTGACAATTACTGTACTAGCATGCTTCAAATAAGTTATCACTAGTCACTAACGGCGACTATCAGAGAATAAACCTTAGAGTTGTAGAAATTTCTCATGGAAACTGAAAAGAAAAATAACTTTTGATCTTCTGGAAACATAAGAATTCTGCAGGCTATGGGTTAAGTTACAAGCTGCAACATTAATAAGTAAAATAGATTGGATCTCCTCTGTAAAAACCGGTTTATATATAACTTGATGTTCAAACATTACCTTCTCAGGTTTCAGAGGGGTAGCCGTGTTAGTCTGTATCAGCAAAAAGAACCAGGAGTCCTTGTGGCACCTTAGAAACTAACAAATTTATTTGAGCATAAGCTTTCATGGGCTAAAACCCACTTCATCGGATGCCCACGAAAGCTTATGCTCAAATAAATTTGTTAGTCTCTAAGGTGCCACAAGTCCTCCTCGTTCTTATTACCTTCTCAGTGTAACAAGTTCAAATTCCGGGAATACAGATCACATTAATGGGCCGTGTAGTCTGGTATCCTGCCTCTGGCATTGGCCAGCACCAAATGCTTCAAAGCAAAGGGGAAAAATCCCATAATGCGCCTGGTCAATTGTGTAATGCTTCGAGGGCCCAATCTTGCACCACTGCTGGGAGTTTTACTATTGGCTTCGATAGGTAGGAACAGGGTGGAAAGGATGCTGCTCTGTGTATGTTACTGCCATCAATATAAGGGCCTGTCATTGCTCTTTAAATCCTGACCTTTCCTGCTCAACTATTTTAAATTAGCATCCCGCTGAGACATGACCTATGTTGTTAGCCATTTATTTAAACAGTGTTTAGCTAAACCAGTCTAGGAACAAATATTTAGAGAGTTTGTGTGTGTGTTAACTAGAAAGGCTGCACTACAAAAACCATAAGGCTGTTCAGGCCATTGGTCCATAAGCTCTTAATTGGGCTCCACACAGGAGTAAGTAGGTGAATTTTAATGGCCTGTGACACACAGAAGGTCAGAGGAGATGATCTCATGGTCCCTTCTGGCTTTAAACTCTGACACTGCTTTAAAATAAATGCAGTGATGGAACGAAGGGAGATGTTATTGGGGGAAAAAACACATTTCCTCATCTGTTACAAAATCTGAAATTATACTGGAAACGCTTTGTTTGGCTAAGTACCTTTTCTCTATGATGGGCTTTGTTTTAATGTTTTTCTTCCTGGACATTAAAAACGGACTAGTTATACTTTTGTTTACAGTAAGTTCCTAGTCAATTTCACTTCCAGATACTTTGCCCTGTGATAGTTCTGCTGCAGGGTTTTGGAATGTTTGTTTGGGGTTTGTTAATCTTTCTCTGCTGAAACTTACATTTTTCCTGGCTACAGAGATCTTAATTTTGGACCAGTTCTGACCTGTGTTTGTTCTTTTAAAATTGGAGTACAACGCACTGCTCAGGGATAGGCATTGTATGTTGCAGTCTAAAACGAGGAAATGCTGCATTGTTGGCCAAAAGCTGTGTCTGGCCATATTCTGGCCCAGCTGTAACGCCTACTTCTGATTACAGAACTACGGAGTGAGCAGTTTCTACACACTCGACTCATTTGTTCTAATGTGACTTAGTTGAACACACTTCCGAGCATTTTGCTGCGGCATGAGGAATGAGAGTCTGTGTGGGAGCTGTAAGGCTAGATTGCAGAGTAAAGCAAAGCAAATTGCATTCTTATGTATCAAGCCAGTGCAGCTGGCATAACTTGGAGAACTAGCAAAATCTAGAGAATTCCAAATCCCAAAACCACTGGCAAATCCAGGGAGCCAGAACACAAGTTCAAGTTACTTTCTGGATTTGCCTGTATTGTCTGTATATTGATGAAAACTAGAGCAGTGGCAATCCCTGTCAAAGTCTTGTGTTAGTTTCTCTGCATCTGACTTGTTGGCTGAAGATTTTCTCACGGACATAGATGAATTTGCTGCTCCTCTTTTGCCACAGATGCCTTTTTCAGTGACAAGACTGCCCCCATTCTGATTGTGTTAGATATTTGGTAGATAAACTATGAGGGTCTGTGGGAAGTTTTTCTCCATTGAGGCCTGAGATGTATACTTGCCCCAGGATCCTAGTGGAATCAAAGAGTCACAGAGTTCAAGATCAGAAGGGACAATCAGCTCATCTGGTCTTCCCTCCAGTATATTACAGGCCACCGACACCACCCAGCACCCTCCCACTAAACCCAACAACCAAAACTAAACCAAAGTACCAGAGCCCACGGGAGACTAAACTGTTATATGTCACAGTTAGAGAACAGGAGGAAGCGAGGTGCACTAGTGCCCAAGGCCACCGCAGTGTTAGGGAAGTGATTAATCATAGCACGAGGCATTCAGTTTCTAAATGTGTGTTTGTATTAAGGTTTCCAGAGCTCACTTTTCATAATCATTGGGACAGTTCATGTGAGTAAGGGTTACCAGTCTGGGTCCTGAGGTCTCCTAGCATTGCCCATGCATTTTGTAATTAGCTGCTTTGTAATCTACCTATGTGTGATCTCCCTTGTTCTTCATTTTTAAAACCTTCTGAATGGACTGTTTCTCATTTTCTCTCTCTCTCCCTCCTCCTGCTTCCCTTTCAGGGTATTAACCCGAGATGTGATTCAGAGCTGGTCAAGGGAAAGTGTCTCGTTGACTTCCTTGGTCTTTGGATCAAGCCCTCAGACAGTGGCTTAGATGTTGCATTGAATTCAGCAAATTGCTACTTGCTCAGAACCAAATGAGATTTTAATCTCTTGTAGTGTAGCTGTGCCGGCCTGTGGCAGAGCTTGCAAAGCTCAGTTGTGTGTGTGTGTGTGTGTGTGTGTGTGTGTGTGTGTGTAACAGAACCTAGATCAGTGTTTCTCAAACTGGGGCCACCGTTTGTTCAGGGAAAGCCCCGATGGGCCGGGCCGGTTTGTTTACCTGCCCCGTCCGCAGGTCCGGCCAATCGTAGCTCCCACTGGCCGCGGTTCACTGCTCCAGGCCAATGGGAGC
>NC_048316.1:14156619-14156927 GCF_013100865.1 Trachemys scripta elegans
CTTGTGTAGGAAAAGCCCCTGGCGGGCCGGGCCGGTTTGTTTACCTGCCACGTCCGCAGGTCCAGCCGATCGCGGCTCCCACTGGCCGTGGTTCGCTGCTCCAGGCCAATGGGAGCTGCTGGAAGCAGCGGCCAGTACGTTCCTCGGCCCGCGCCGCTTCCAGCAGTTCCCATTGGCCTGGAGCGGTGAACCATGGCCAGTGGGAGCCGCGATCGGCCTGACCTGCGGACGTGGCAGGTAAACAAACCGGCCCGGCCCGCTAGGGGCTTTCCCTACACAAGCGGCGTCCCAAGTTTGGGAAACACTGG